>NC_071089.1:108079054-108379054 GCF_027358695.1 Spea bombifrons
GTATTAATACCACTAAAGGGGTCCACGTTAGAAATATACACCATATTATGAATATGAAGTGGTGTAGATGAATAAGAGTTAGTAAGGAAGACAAATAATTGGGTGTATAAATGCATTCCAAACATAATGGACCGGTATACCTCTTGACCTGCTATACTAATCACCTAAGTTGAAATGATTCACCACTCAGTAGCTGCATTAGTCAATGACATGATGAAAGAGGAAATGACTTGTCTGAGACGAAATCATCATAATTGATTCCAGCACTAAAAAAACCTGATATTACTTGTTTTACTCATATTTTATTTTAACGTTTAACCTTTTTTTTTGGTGTTTTAAGATTTATGTTCTCTACCGCCGACATCTCCTTCACCCAGTGACATTACCAGGACATTTCATGGAAAATGTCCTTAATCTCCCTTGATCCCTCAGCAAAGAAGTCGTAGCATCCCTGCAGTCCACCTAAATTGTTTTGTGCGCGAGCCTCCGGTTCTAGACATCGCGCAGCTTCTCTCTGAAACTGTTACCACAAACATAGTAGCTAGACAGCAGTGCGATATTTGATGTGTGACGTTGAGGCAAGATGGCGGATGTTACAAACAGGACAACAAATTTTAATCTGGAATGTGACAGTTCCCCTTTAACGAAACTCTTTAACCCCTTAATGACAAAGCCCGTACATGTACGGGCTCAAAATACATTGTTTTCAACGGGTTTAGGGACCGCCCATTGTCCTTAAGGGGTTAAAATGCTGGTAAACAATTTCCGAGAAGTTCTACAAAAATATTTTTGTTCTGCGCCGCACAAAGGCTTACGCAAACTACAAAGAACAGGTGTGCCTATGAGTTAAATTGTCGCTATTGTTTTATAACAAGGCCTTCTCATTTTCTGTAAGGCAGCCCCTTGTCCATTAAATGCAATTTAGCTGGATCATCAGAGCTTGAAAGGGCAGATCAAACAGCTCTCGAAATCCCAGCTGTGCAGTCCCCAATCCAACCTCAACATTAACCACAGCAGTGTCTGCTAATGTATTCATTTCGAGACGCGACGCTCTGTTGTGCCCCTTTTGTCGAGCAATGACTAATTTTTCTATCTTCTCAACCTGCAATTTCTTTATTTGAACAAATCAGATGCTAAAATTTGAGACAGCTCATTGTTTCATTTCTAATGTTTACTTCTACGCACATGTACAAATATAATATTTCTGTCGGAGAGAATAGTTGCCTACTGAATGCTAATATAATAATACCGAGCAGGTGTTTATCTGCAAGTTCAAGAGAGTCAAAAGAAATACAGAAGCATAGATTGCTGTGCATTCATGTTGATAAAATGAATCGAAGCCTAGGGGGAAGCCTTGTTTGAAGCTCATGACGAGATCATTAAACTATCTGAAGGTAACCGGGGCATTGGCTTCTGTTGATTTCTAAGTGGAAGCACTTACCATTTTTTACTGATTACACTGTGCTACTTAAAGACACATAGAAACTCTACCCATTCTAATAAATAATCAGAATTTGCTTTATAAAAACTATTTCAGTTTGGCGTGAATGCAAAAAAAAAAACACTTAAAAATGTCTGAGAGCGAGAGAGAGAGAAAGAGAGAGATGGCCAGGTTAGGTTCAGTGCCCCCCCCCAATCCTTATTTCTATATTAGAAACACTACTTTGTGCAGAATATTTGTTTTAGTAGACATCATATTAATGTGAATGTATAGTTTGTAAAATAATTAATGAACTCTATGTGGTGGCTACCACACATGGTGACATTCACACTTATTTCATTGGTGTTGGATTCTGTGCCCAAAAAACAGACTCAAAAGCCTACTTTAATGATTAATCATTTGGATAAGTAATCTGTGCAGTGTGTTACCGCTCTGGGATTTTGACTAATAGGGGCTATAGGAAGCTGCTTAATATTCTTATATATATATATATATATATATATATATATATATATATATATATATAGTAGCTTGTAGAGCTGTATGTGATATCCCTGTTACATTCTAGGTGTGATGGACATAGACGGTTCCCATCCTTATATAGCTTACGCAATCCACTGCATGATACCTCTCATAAAAACAATGTAATTATTGTATTTAGTCAATAATAAATGTAATAGATCCATAGAACATAGCCAGAAGATTCCTTAGTCGTGGAAGTCGTGAAGAGAAAATACTAACAATAATATAAAAGATATGAAGAAGACTGCAGTGCTCTTGGAAACCTATGTCTACTGATATAATTGTGTTGATATTTACATAAAGTTGTACATAAATATCCACTTTTTATTGTTCATTACTATAGTGTACAGCTCACTTTGATTCTGATTCGCTGTGTTGTTGCACATATCTTTCTCTTTAATTAGATCTAATATTTAATCAAATGACAATTTCTAATTATTCAAAATATGCAAATACTGTGCAGCGAACACAGTGACACATAGAATCATTTGGATGATTTTTCACAAAATGTGACACATTTATTGTCAATAGCTATGAGTGCCAATAATACACAGAAATAACATGCATATGTACAATTTCTATTCACATTGGTATCGACATATTTTTATATCTTAATAGGAACATGGCATTGAGAAACAAGAGTATATGTATATAAACACTTTAACTAAAAAAAATACATTTAGACTTGTCTGCAGGAATGGGGGGATGGGGGGACAGATCCCCCAGGAAATCATGCGGGGGCCGATAATGAAGAACCCCCCCCCAGAGAGAGGCACTGCCTCAGGCACAGCTGTGAGGGGTGCAGAGCTGCCCAATCAGCAGCTGCAGCCTGCCCCCCAATCGAAACACTGTATGGCACCCAGGCGGAGGAGAAAGAGGGGCATCGAGCAGTTGCTCATGAAAGAGTTTTCAGCAACCACTCGGCGTCCATCTGTCTCCCCCGTTCTAGCCGCCACCTGTCTCAGCGCTGCCCTGACTGCGGTGGTGGGAGAGCGAGGCCTCTGTCTCTGTGCCCCCACTTCATGCTTAGTGAATGAGGGGACAAAGGGACTCTGGGGATAATTACAGGGGAGAGGATCTCTCAAAGTCACGGTAGGGTCAGAAAGAGGGAAGACTGCACTCACTCTCACAGTCAACCCCTAATCTGCAGTCAGTCTGGCAAATATTTTTTTGTGTGTGGTAGCGGAGGGAGTGATTGCATGCTAGGGAGCGTGGAGCGGGGCCCAAGGAAATGCTTGCATAGGGTCCAATTTTTCAATATTTAAAAAAACATGTTTTTGTTACAAAGATTAGCTGTCTTTTTCATATATTAAATGTATTAAACGTACATTATTTTTACCAGTGTTTCAAGTTATATATTATTGTACTTGTTTGCAAAAAAAGAGATCAGGAGAAAGTGGGGTAGGGGGATAGTGAGGAAAGAGGTTTCTGATGGGGAGAAAAAAGGGGGTATCTGATGGGAAAAATGCTATCCCCTCAGATTTTTAGGGGTTCCTACTCCCATGGTTCTAGCCATGGTATCTGCTCCATAGCCAATCACTCGCCCAATGGTGAACTTGCAAGCCATTAAGTCCACTATGTACTCAACCTTACCACATACCATGTATGTCTTCTTAATGAATTAACTTAACAGTGTGTGCGTTCGGAGATCAAGCTTATATAGAGTAAGAAGGGCAGGGCCAACTAGTGTCAGCCCTCTCCTGGTGTGTGATATAATATACAAAATGGTAATGACGCAAAAATTATCTTTTTCTCTCTTTTCAACCTGTTGAAAAGTCGGCTAGGCTCCTCTCTACTGTAAATGACAGTTTAGTCTTACTTTTGAGGTTTAACAAGTACAGAAAAGGGACATATAGAGGGCCAGACTGGCCTGCCCTGGGGGTGCTGTGGAATATGGCCATGGCTACAAGAGAAGAAATCTGTCCCTCCGTTGGCACAGATTTCTTCCCCTCTGCACTCTTGTAACAAAGTGTAAAATGAATAATATATATTTATGTGGTGGGTATGTAGTGGAGGTGCCAGGCTGAGGCAATTACATATTTTCATAGTAAATGGAGGGGGCTGCTGGGGTTAGGGAATTATATATTGTTATATATTAATGCGGGGGGGGGGTAGGAAGTGGAGGTGGGGGCTTGGGTATTATTTATTGTAATATATATGTTGGTGGGGGCAGAAACTGTAGATGGAGGAGAATGATGGTACGCGAGAACGTATGATTACTTGAATATGAATAATTACTGGCCTTTGCCACACCTGTGGCTGTCAGACCGTGTTATTAGCTGGATTTTGCCATATCTGTAGCTATTAGACTGTGTGTTATTAGCTGGGGTATTATTTATTCTGACAATATTCATTGGTCCGACCCGATTGCATGGGATAATGCTGTTGTATTAGGAACAATGGGAGTGCTACATAAAAAGCTATTCTGGAGTAAAGTTCTAAATGTAGTTTTATCACCAAATCCATAAATGGGCTGTTCTTGCTCCACTTTTATCACTTTCCACCAGAATTTGCTCTTTATATGTAAAGCCTTATCTATAAATAATATACTCTTAAAATGTACTTTAACATGCATGTTTTTGTACATTTTTGTACAATAATGACATTATGCTGTGTGGCTGGTATACTCATTCAATATTATGGGACTGGTATGCAATTATTTCCAGGGCTGGTTTTTATTCCCGGTCCGGCCCTAGACATGTATACTTATACACACTAAATGCATGTAGACTTCCTTCTCCATATTGACCCCCTTCCCACTTTTTTATCTTCTATCCTTTTTAAATAGCACTTATTTTAAATGTTACTTATTGTTCATTATTTTATACCTAAATCATTGCTGGCTAAACTAAAGCATTTGGTTTCATAGGTATCCTTAGATTTAATTTCGGAGAATTAATATCAAACCAAATCCTTGAAGTCTTGCTAGGCTACTAGCTCCACAATGTTTGTATAGCGCTATAGGGAATATATTATGTGACAACCTTGTCTAAGTCAAGGATTAAACAATAACTACAACAGCTGTGTTCTCTGTCATCGGAACTACCATTTGCTTGCAGATGTCCTCAGCTTTTTATTCTATTGTCCAATGTCTCACAAAAAAACTATTGTTTCAATTATTGAACTGACTTTTTTTATTAGTACAAAATGTTTTCAAAAACAGATTTCGTATTCTGTATTTTCCTATTCAAAAGAGAAGATCTTAAAAAAAAAAAGAGATGTAAGATATTTAGATATATAGATAAGTGATTGATAAGTAGATACATATAATAGATAGATACATGATACAGTGAGATTGGGATAAACAAACAGAAAGATAGATAGATAGATAGATAGATAGATAGATAGATAGATAGATAGATAGATAGATAGATAGATAGATAGATAGGGTCCAGTTTTTCAATATTTCAAAAAACATGTTTTTGTTACAAAGATTAGCTGTATTAAACCTACATTATTTTTACCAGTGTTTCAATTTATATAGGGGAGAGTGAGGAAAGAGGTTTCTGATGGGGAGAAATAACGGGGTATCTGATGGGAAAAATGCTTTCCCCCAGATTTTTAGGGGTTCCTACACCAATGGTTCTAGCCATAGTATCTGCTCCATGGGCCAATCACTCGCCCAATGGTGAAGTTGCAAGCCATTAAGTCCACTATGTACTCAACCTTACCACATACCATGTATGCCTTCTTAATGAATTGACTTAACAGTGTGTGCGTTCGGAGATCAAGCTTATATAGAGTAAGAAGGGCAAAGCCAACTAGTGTCAGCCCTCTCCTGGTGTGTGACATAATATACAAAATGGTAATGACGCATTATATTTATATTTATATTTATATATATATATATAATTATATTTTTCTCTCTTTTCAACCTAGATAGATAGATAGATAGATATAGACAGACAAATGAGAATACAAAAAACAAAAACTGTCTGCGCTTCTTACTCTAATAAAGTTGGCAACAAATATATAAACATAATATAAATGAGAGGTTTTGGTTATATGAATTGGCCAAAGCATAATTAAGCTCACCCGCCACGTCAAGGCACACTCTCAATAGGGTGAGAACCTACTCTCACCTCCTACATAGTGGGCACACAAAGCAGTTTATACTGCTACCAAAACCTTATTAATGTGTTGGGGGAGGTGCAATTAAACCTCCTCCCTATTAACCCCTGGACAGCAAGCTGCAACCAGACTGATGAGGAGCCAACAACCTCAAATATGTGCAAACAGGGAAAAGAAAAAATGTCGGTGCGCTAAGCTAGTCACAGACAAATGAGAATACCTGGGAACTCTTCAGGATTGACCTGGAATCTCCCGGACAGTCCTACATCTCTGGCTCTGACAATGCTCTGACCCTACAGCCAGTTGTATTTGCTAGCCCTCCCTTGTTAACAGGTCTTAGTAACATCAGGAAAGAATGTTAAGAGGTCATAATAATAAATTAATTTATCAATTTTCTTTAATGCATCCGAATATTTCAAAGCAGTTGGTGCTAAAGCCAGGCTTGAGCTAAGCTTATTTGGCTCATGATTCTAAATTTCTCACATGGTAACGCAATGGGATCTGAGAACTATCTGTGCTACCAAACTCTGCAAAACGTATGTGACATTCTAAAACTCGTACATCTGTTGAAGCCAGTTGTTCTTATTTTTCAAGAGCATAATCTTCATAATGCATACAAGTTTAGGATTACCTATACAAAACTGCAACAGATTGGCTGTTTGATAAAATACAGATGGGTTATCAGTATGACCCCGTTTTAAGTATTGACATGCAATCTGCAGATTTAATTCACTGAAAGACAGATCCGAAATGTGATGAACATTAACTCAATGTGTTGGCTCATTTTGTGTTCAGAATAAAATAAGGGATCAGATGAAAGCTATAATGTGCCGAGGTGTTTAAATTCATTGTTTGTAGAACTTAAAAAGAAAAGAAAAAAGACAGCTTTCGAAGGCAGTTATCAATGATATGGCCAGATCACACTTTAAAAAGTGCGTCACTTTCAAAGAGTCTGCACAACTGTCCGTGCTTGTGGTCTCTACAAAAAAAGATGTATATGTGCCCACCTTACTTAGATAATAGATGTGTTAAGCCATTTCTAGTGTGTAGTCGTGCATTGTAGATGACACTTCTGTCATCCTTTGACGCTTAAACGGACACTCCAGCCATCATACACATTTAATGCATATGATATCTGAGAGGTAATTTTAAATTAATGTGGTGCCCTCAAAGCAGATGCACGAGGGAGGGTTCTGCAGAATCTCCCCATATGCATTTGACCATTTGCTCTCCCCTATTTTCCACCCAAGAGATGTATTTGACCAAATACATTTTCCTGCATGTGTAATAGTTACATCCATTCAGCTGCAGTGATGGCACTGTGATTTCAGCAGGAGTGCCTACCTACCACTCATTGGCTGCTTCAAGCAGCCAACAAGATGCAGAAATTGTCAGACCATGGAGGAGGTGGGGAGCTGCGGCTTCTCCTTAGGGTAAATGTCTTTATTTTTACCTTCTTGAATAACACACATTAAAGTACTTTAATTACATTCCACTTTAGTGATTTTTTCTGGGACATAATGCTGCTGGTTTAATACAATATATGGACACCTGACCATCACACCAACAGGGGCTTTTATGACATCACATTCTAAATACATATACATTAATATGAAGTTGATCCCCACTTTCTTCTTGAAGGGCTTTCCACAAGATTTTGGAGAGTTTCAGTGGGAATTTTTGCCCATTCACCCGTTAGAGCATTTGTGAGGTCAGGCACTGATGTTGGCTGAGGCCTAGCTCGCAATCTCCATTCCAGTTTATCCCAAAGGTGTTTGATGGAGTTACGGTCAGGGCTCTGTGCGGCCGGTCAAGTTCTTCCACACCAAACTCATCCAACCATGTCTTTATGGATCTTGCTTTGTGCACTGGGGCTCAGTCATGCTGGAATAGAAAAGTGCCTTCCCCACACTGTGGGAAGCATAGCATTGTCTGCAATGTCTTGGTATGCTGAAGGGGACATATTAATATTTGAAATTTTATAGCAAGTTTCCTGCTATAATTAGATTTTTTGTTTTACTCTCATAAATTTCATTTAATCCATTTAGGAGTATGTCAGTTTAGGATGTCAAGTAATAATTAAAAAATGTTAACCTATTCTTTTCCGTAGCACTTTGTGCATCACTTCATGCTTTTTTTACATTGTAGACAGGATGGGCCAAATGGGTCTTATCTGCTGTCTAATTCCATGTTTCTATGTAAATATATGTTAACAGCAGTGATATATTCACTATGATGTAATGTGGGTGCTGTCCTCTCAGCTGAGTTTTGGATTATGACACCATATCTCAGTGATCTGCCTCTTAAGTATGCATGACGTTGAGTAAAGTGCTAGGGAGTATTCTAAGTGGCCCACTGAGCATCAACAAAAGGCCTTACTACGAGACACACGTTTGTTTTAGAGATAATACAGAATTACAAATAGTAAATAGCCCAGAACATAAAATTCCAAGGAAATGCGTAATTCCATGTTTAATAATTGGATTTTGTATATAATAATGAATCTATATTAAATGCAAATAATGATATGTACTGTTTATGGCCTAACATATTTCATAATAATACTCAGTAACTTGAAACTCATATTTAGTTGTTGACAGAGCAAGGGTTTCTCTATTAAACAACTAAATTTGGTATTCTACATGTTCTTGGCCCAGAGTAGAATCTAATTTCAGTGGACCATCAACCTACAGACTAAGGAACATGTTAACTTTATATTTTGGGATTGAAGGGCTGTCTGCATTCCAACACAGTCTGGATAAACGAGATGAAACATAGAGGTATCACATATCAATGTAACCTAATTTAAATACACTATTACAGTCACACATGGCACTTAGTGTCTTCTTTCTAATAAAACCATTTAACCATATGATAATTTACAAAAAATTAGCACACCCAATTGAGGTGTCGAGGAGCTGTCTTAACAGTGTCACTGTTTGTTGCTTGAATTTCACGATCTTTCCCAGCTCTTTAAGAAGACCCTATGGGTTGGAGTATCTCCTTCCTTCTTGATGATGCAATCAGTAGTAATCATGCACTGGCATCTACAGAACTTTCTTATAATTGTATGTTTAACCTGTACTGATCAATGAGGGCTGTTGGATCCCATTATTGAAGATTTGCGCATGGATCAATATCAGTGCTGTTTTGATGAGTCTCTGGGTAAGTTTTCTTATTTCTCAAGCCGGGGAAGTGACGTTTGGTTACTCCCCATCCACTAAAGGCCACTCTAGAGCTAAATCTGTCGCTTTGCGTGATTAGCTCTACCCACTCACAAAGCACCTGTCCTGGAAAATGAATAGATCATGGTAGCCTACCCTGGACATTTCCCAGGTATGGTCAACAGTGTATCTGGGCTAGTTCATTTCGTTTCCTCAATATTCCCGACGGAATATTTAAGTAGTTGTATCTTAGTTTTCTTTTATTGTTAAATAAAATGACTTTACAAAAAATAAAAGCGTTATTGTATTTTTTTTTCAGATAAAATATATTTCTATATTTTTTCCAGTATTTGGAGGCATCATCCATTTTCAAAAACTTTTATATATTTTAATTAAATTAGGTTTTTTGAAGAACTCTCATGATTTTTTTTTCTTGAACATATAGTCCAGATTGCAATTCCAGTGGTACGACGTGAAATGTAATACTTGCCAATTACAATATTTTAATACATCAATTTTAACATCAAAGAGGACACTTTTCATATGTTTAATTCGATATCATTCAGCTGAAAAGTTTCCCCGTGTTACACTTGCTTTTCATGTATCAGAGTTTAACATTTTTATGCACGGTGAATATTAAATTTCCACATTTCTCGACACACGTAAGCCTAGCACAGGTTAATCCCTGTATCATAAGCTGCCACCAGTTTGCTAAGCAGCTTAAAACGACATGTTATAACTTTGACAATGACCTGCTAATGGTTTTACATTTCTCCAACGTATTATAAGCTATCTCCAGTGCTTTTATCATCTAATGAGATCAATAAATTTAGGAAGCAGACATAAGCGTGGAAAGTACTGTGCCAAAACCAAGGACATTGTAGACGGTCTGTACTATAAATAATAACACAGAATATGTCAGCTGAAAGTATTGTGTTTCCGAAGGAACATCGTATCTTGTATTCTGGTCTAGGATAGAAGGGTAACTCAATTCTCTAATCGGAAACAAACAAACAAACAAAAAAGCCATTCGACAAAACTATCCAAGCACTTTATTATTTATACCCTGGGGTCGTATATAATAGTATTATTTTTTTATACTTATAAAACAAAGATAATACATTACAGGGCTATAAGCAGGAAAATATCTGGTATGAATCTAGCTATTTATTTTTTCTTAATTTGTTTGTTTTAGGTTTTTATTTTTAGTTTCTCTCGATATAATTTTGTACTGTAGGTACCATATGCTATTTGGCAGACATCAATTGTCACTTCATGCATTACGGGGGGCCTACTTACTAAGGGTCTAGGGGTTGAATTGGTTTTAATGTACGGTATTGCCAAAGTGATATTTCCTTGGTGGTATGCTGACCATCTAAGGTTTTATCTTTGTCAGTTAATAACTGGCAAAGGGACCAAATATTGATCAGTGTTGTATGCATGGCAAGCATCTAAAGCCAAAAAACGCTAAGACTATAATATATACCGATATATATATATATATATATATATATATATATTATAGTTTTTATATATATATATACACAAAGTGAAGGAAAAAATGATTTGATCCCCTGCTGATTTTGTATGTTTGCCCGCTGACAAAGACATCATCCGTCTAGAATTTTTAATGTTAGGTTTATTTGAACAGTGAGAGACAGAATAATAAGAAAAAATCCAGAATAAAGCATTTCTAATAAGATATAAATAATATGTAATAAGAATAATAAAACGGTAATTGTATATAAGTGGTTATAGTAGTGAGGCATTACTTGGCTAAATATTGTGTCATCAGATTACAAGTACGCCACAACCCTTGCCTTTCTTGGTGGCCAGTGAAAATGTAATCCTTGCAAAGCGCCTCGTACGTCTGCTGAAGGAGGTGACATTTGTTTTTTGTTCCATTTCCTTATTCTATTCTGAGGACTGTTAAAGTGAAAATGTGTATTTTGTCTCAAAAAATCTAATTACCATGGCAAACAATAGATTGTACCTGCTGATTGGGCCATTCAATTAGTTGCTATGGTGATAAGTTCATTTGTACCCGCTCTTTCATTTTGTAGTACTAATTTTATATGATGTAAAAAGAAGGCTTTGAGTTGTTACAGTATTCTTTACTTTGGAATAGAATATATATACATATATATATATATATATATATATATATATATATATATATATATATATATATATATATATATATTAAAATAATGAAGCAATACATTTTGTATTACATTTTCAGAACTTCTGTTGTAAATTATTACTTTTTTTTTACTAAATTTTTAATAAGCAGAAGCCATGATAACAACAAATGCCACTTTTTATAACATGCTTGATGAATTACTAGATTTATTAAAGAAACAGGATATTTTCTTTTCCTCATTGTCCTCTATGCACTAATTTTAATCATTTTCGATAACCTTGCAATAAAGCTTAGTTTATTTGTTTTTAATCAAAATATGCAAAGTATGAAATGGTGATAACACGTAACATAAATTACTCATGGGACATACTTGTCACTTTCAGCCACTTTTAAGCAGAAGAATGAGGCTAATCTGATTCAAAATCATGAATATTCAAATGTCATTTATTAATTTTACATAAACAGTTGTGTGATTGTGTTTTAATTTATTTCAAATTTCATTGTAATGGGAGATAATAAAAGAATTAGATGTCAAGCATCATATTGATTGGTTTGTAGAATTAATAAAAGTAAAAAGAGGTTATTTTTTTTTAATTTAAAACTGATATATTAGGTTTATCAATCCAAACCTCATCTAAAAATCTTGCTGCATATGTGGGGCAACTTTCTGTAATTTTAGAAATCATAACAAATAGAATTTTTTAAGTTATTACACTATGCTCTGTTAAGTTATTCTATATGTAAGAGTTATTATTCCACTTGCATATACTAACCTAAACTCGCACAATATAAAGTCGCATGCCCTCACAAACAACTGGCATTTTAGATCTACAAGTTGCTTTGTGAGTGTCAGCATGCAAACTTAGTCTGGTCTCAGTCAATAGACTCCATTGAAATATCTTAGCCATTTCTGAACATTTTTATTCTGCAAACCATTTACCATTTTAGTAAACCTTCTCCGAACTCTCCCCAGGGTGTCTATATCCTTCTCTTCAATTCAAGTAAGGGCAAAAAAATTACAGCACTTTAGGTGACATCCTCTCTCCCGATTGGAGGATCGTCACTGCAAGCCTGGATAGAGGATAAAAGACAATGCAGAAGCAGTCGGTAGGAGTGGTCGGCAGAGAAGGTAGGGAAAAATTCAGGGTGTATGAGAGAATGAATGAACCAGAATAGGAGTGTGAGAGAGTGCAAGTGAATGTGGGCACACACATTCCAGATGCAAATACAGTAGATGCAGTAACTATGTCTGGATATACCCTTTGGTAGTCTAAGTACTGAAGATTCCTATAAGGGATTAAGCCATTTTTTTTTGTAAATTTAAAATATGTAGATGTGAACACAATTATCTTTCATTAAATCATAAGTAATGATTTTATTTAAAGCAGAATTATAACACAGTTTGCTGGTTTTCAGCAGCTTGCAATACACAAATGAGTGACCACGCATAAATATCTGATTAGTGGGTACATTTCTCATAGGGAAACCTTATAACGCTTTGCTACAGAGTGACACTATCACGGTAACATTTATATGCAGCTGAAGAGCCTTGTTAGATAAATACACCATGTCTCGTATGCAACAAAATATATTACAACCAATGTAATGCTCCTAACAATGTTTTTGAACTAACATTCTTGAATTAAAGCAATAAACTGATTTTATTTTTTTTATATAACTTCATAATTTTGTGCTGAAACAATTACTTCAAATAGGACTTGTCACAGAGTAATAGTAAGTTCATGGTTCAGTTATCTAGCGTGATAATTAAATTATGTAATCCAATGATCTTCCTACACTTATTCAAAGTCTATCCATAGACGATACACCCACTTGTCTCTCTTAATTGAATCATTTCTTACTGCATTGCTAGAGATTTTTGTAAAATAATACATATGCCTGGTATAATGATAAGTGTGTTAAGTATCAAATACCAAAATGCTACAAAAGCAACGTTTATTTCATTTTTAAGTGAATGACTGAACTTGGATTTTTACATTATGAAGACGAGTTCTTGAGGTAAAAGCCCACCTTGCAACCTGTCAGGATATTTGCTTTGTATATTCTATTTAAGATTATTATGTTACGTGTGGTTGGATATGTTTGTTGGCATAATAAATAAAGGATATTTAATAGCTAGAGCTGATTAATTTTTAAGATTGAGCTCTCTGCAGCACTTGCACAGTTTGTCGGAATGAAGCATGGACACCTCTGGTTGATAGTCAAGAATGACAAGCAGCTCAGGACCTTAGACATTTCCCTTACTGTGAAGACAACAAGCCAACCTCTGCAGGTGATATGAATGTTGTGTTCTTGTGTGAGTGCCTGTCATTGTTGTCATTTGTGTAAGTGGGTGTTTATGGGTGCTATTCTTGAGTGTGTGAATGATGTGTACTTGTGTTAGATGAATGATGTAGAATGAATGTTGTGAGTGCATGTCTGTGAGCACTGTGAGTTTGTGTGCATATTTTGTGACCGCTGTTCATTGGTGAGTGTGTGCCCATCTTCGATTTTTGTAGTTGTGTAGCTGTGTGTGTGGTTGTACGCTTATGTTGTACATTTTATATGACTGAGTGCTATGAGTTGTTTGAGAGGTCTGACGGGCTGCACATTCCAAGTGCATTTAAATGACTGCAGATTTAAACCTGCCCTTTGTCCAATTTCAGTTTGACACCCTGTGCTATAGACCGTAACTGGTGATGAAGCACCTTAGCATGAAACCTATCTGGTGTTGTTGTTTAAAAGTTTTCTTATCTGCATGGAGAACCATGATTTAAAAATCATTTTAGCATATAGATCAGGAAAAAGAGCCACACATTGGATGGTTTTGATGATTTCATATGTGATATTGTGGTGGGTGAGACGGTGTTGGTACAGTATGAGCCAAGAAAGATCCTTAGCTCTACCCACCAAGCCACACATAAGTCTAGTCTAGCCTACTAGATACATAAAAGGGACAATGAGGTCCAACTTGCGACTCCCTTCCTGATAAGCTGGGCCAAGTCATTGCCCCCGAGCTTCCCAGCTCAGTGAACAACAAGGGAAGATACCTTTGCTAAAAAATGCATTTAAGTGAAACTACGCCAACTGAATTAGTCTTCAAGTATTTTGTTCACTCAGATGACATCAGTTCCATAAAGATAGTAGCTTTTTATTGCACTGAATTCCCCTGCCCTATTGCCTCTGAATTGCTTGCAGCTGCTCTTGATAAGAAATATAATGTGCTAAAATTAGGTATTGACATTTCAAATCTCAATTGAGCACTCTTGTCATAAACATTTATTGCAGCCACTGCAAATATAAAAGTTTTACACAAAAGGATTTTACGACAGGTACGGGCACTTATTTCAGCAACAAGTAGTGTAAGCTAAATACAATCATTTTAAATGTATTGTTAAAGGGTAAAGGGAAAAGTTTGCACAATCACACCTCGCCGAGACTTGGCATATCAAACAAACTGATGGAAGGTAGTGTTTTTTCATAAAGGTGCAAAGGTTTTAAGAAGTTGAATCATTACCCTCCTAGTGGATGGCTGCATGTGTCGTGTAGCACTATTTGTCATATGAATCATGTGTCCAAAATACATATTGTCCACAGAAAGAATGTAATGTGTTCTTTGTAGTCCTGATTATTCCAGTTCCTATTCAGAAATTGAGTAATAAGACAACAGTTTGCTATCTTATGTGTATTTATTTGTTGTTTGCCAGAGTGTATTTCCCTTAAAGTAGCCCTTACCTTACTTTGTTTGGATTTAAATTTATATGGTATAATATGGTATTGCCGTCTACCATATGGATTTTGCCACGGGTAGTGCCTTCATTTCTCCTACAGACACCAAGTCACATTGTTCCATTTTGTGGTGCACATGTCTACATTTGGTGGAGCACCGCTGAATGAATCTAGCAATGCTTTTATAAATTGTTTCCCCTGAACCTGAAAAGAATGCTGCAGAAGCTGATCCTGGGGAGGATGCTGGTTATATTTATGGGTAAAGGTAGCTGTTATTAGAATCTTCCTTTGCCTTTTCAGTTTTAATAATAGTCCAGATATGTATTTCTTATATTATCTCCTGATACATATCTCGATTTTTATTTATTTTTTATTTATATTCTGATTAATAGACGGTCCGGTCCAGGTTGGAAAGGGCCCTTTCTAAATTATTTCGGTATGAGGAGACCGGAACAAGGGGTCGTGGTCCCAACTGCGACAGAGCCCGTGCCTCTAGTTATGCCAGTGCCCAGATACCCTGGTGATATTAGAAGTCCCACTGAGCAGGGGACTTGCCAAGAGATAACCTCACTCCCTGAAAACACTGTCCTTAACCCTCAAACCTTCCAACTTGTAGGACTAATGCAATTCAGTCATGGCGGATTATGCTACGGGCAATCTAGTCTCCTTTTTCACTAATTATGAAATGTTTGTACTAGTTTGCACCAGCTTAGTCCTTCCAGTAAGAGAATATGCAAAGTGTCCGTACAAGGGCACCAGTGTCTGTGGCACGGTTTGTAAAGGTCCATAGAACATCATTAAAACGTCTACCACAGACCCCAGTAAATGTCCACCATGAGCAATGTTGGTGCCTATCCCTATCCCATTTATAATACATATTGATTGCCTTCCTTAGAATCAATTCTAAAGGTATGTATAGGAAAAATGCACCTATATATTTTTCAACATCGTTATATACATCAAGTAGACATAGAGTAAGAAGAGCTACACCCACTGTTGTTGGCAGTTTTAGGTAGTAAATTTTAATGATATAAAATCCGTATCATTTAGAGAGTGTTCCTACAGAATAAACACAAAATTCGGCCATACCATATATTTTACAATGGTGCTTGCTGCTGCCATATTACTATTCACCACCACTATTGACGACCACAGAATAATTTTAGTGTTAAATATATTAGGCTATAATGTTTTCTCTGCATCTATCCTTTGTCGCTGGTTTTGCTAATGTTTATAGACTTTAATAAATGTTTACATTCTTCTAAGTGCGCTTACCCCCTCCGGGTATCAGTAGGAAATAGAAAAAGAATAACCCAATGTTTCCAGGTACAGATAGTAAAATAAAGGAAATAAATGCTAAAACGCAGAGCATATATTTGGAATTTGACTAGTATGCTGTCTTATTATACTCATTTTACATAAATTTGTGCTGATTAAAAATATATTGATTTTAATTTTGAAAATAAACTGTTGGAATGCTAGAGGATGCCTTATAGAATATCTTCTTATATTGAATATATTGAACAAATATTTAAAAGAAATAAAGCTTTAGTTTTTACTAATGGAGAAAAGGGCAAGTTTTAGTTTTATTTTATTTTATTTTTTTAACTGGAAACTTGAAACATTGTTCTAAGTCAATAAACTATGATTCAAGGAATACGATTGCATGGTTTAGTCAATTGCTGATCCACAATTTAAACAAAGTCAATTTAATAATTGCTTAGTCACCAAGGTGGATCACGGACAAACCTCTAGACTCTCTAAATTTGATTTGGAGATTCAGATTATTTCAATTATTTGCAGGGCTCCCGTGGGGGTGCAGATTGGGGTCTTTTTCTCTGCTTAATTCACAACAAGCTCTGACATTTTCAGTATACTGTGCCCCCACCTTGTATCAGCACCAACAGGAAAAAAGAAGGAAGAGTGCAACAGAGTAGTTGGGTTGAAGTGTTCCTAAATTTAACGAGATAAAGTAATTAAAAATATATTGCCTTCAGTATAGAAACATGCATATTATTATCACCCTAGTCCTCATAGAGATGGACCAAATATCACTCTAAGCAGTGTAGCGTTCCATGGACGACTGCAACTGTGGTGCGTTCTGAAGAAATGAGGGACCTGGGCATTTTCTGTTACTACAGATATGAGCCCAGTAGTGATGATCACAGTGGGGATAAAGTACCTTATCTGTTTCTACCAAATAGGCCCTGACTGCAGTCTTAGAGCAGCCTGGAGCCCTATACCCCACGTGTTAAGGTAATTGCAATCTACATATCTAGTTCAGATGCTGGTCATGTGTGAAGGTAGTGGGTACAGTGTATAGAGACTCTGACAACACCAAAAATGCCAACCCATCCTTAAATAACAGAGACACACAAATTCTATGGTGAAAACGGGCCACGGGGTTTATTAATTCACCAATAATACAATTTTGTTCACTGTAACATAACACATATTAATATATAATAACCCTGGATAACTTGTCCTTGCCAACCGCCATTAACAATGACATAAAAGAAGTATTCGGGGGCACCCCCTCCCCCACCAGCAAATCGGCCTCCAATCCTGGCCTTACCTTCAATTAGTACCAACCACTAGCCGGCTCTTTAGCTCAGTGGGCACGGCCATTATCCAGTAACATTACCAGAGGCTAGGGGATGGATAGCCCCATGAACTCCTGAACCACCCCAAATGGCAAGGACACCCCCGCCAGCTGTGACAATAAAATAATATTAGCATACAAAACAAACCAAGCAATTTGAGAAAGGGTGGGTGGGAAGCTATTACCAAGCCATTGATTTCAAAGTGGCTGAGGGAAGGATGAAGGGAGGAGGCACCCCTATGTTTCCTACTAGACTGGAATCCTCCTCACTATCGCCCCCTAGCCACCTCCCCCCAATTCTCTATACTTCCCCCACACATGGCCCTTGTCCGCCTAGCTTCTCCCTGCTCCCAACCAAGGGTCCCTTCTGTTGGCGATACTGCAGAAGCCAGGCTATACAGAGATCTCCATAAATCTCGACATATATGCTACAAACGGGCATCAAATTAAAGGCTGTATTGAATGTATTGAGGTCCTGAATATATTAAAACTGCAAAATAAACTAAATTGTCCTACCATAAAAGAAAATCTAATTTAGGTTCAGCGCGTCACGGTCCTTTTATAGAGCATAATAACCATTAACCTAACTTCTTGGAAACCACCAGCATGATTTTTTTTTACCCTAACTGTTTTTGCTAACAATGCAGCTGTGTCCACTGTATGCTTTAGATTAGCTGGTCCACCCATACATATCTATATTTTAATGTATATATATATACATACTATAAAACATGCAGAACAGCTGTCACTTTCTATTCCCCTCTAGCTTAGAGGGTGGGGCTGGACCACAGAAACCACACAACATGTGTTCCTTGTGTATTACAAATCCATTACTGCCCCTAGATTGTAAGCTCTTGCGAGCAGGAGCCTCTTCCTCTTTTGCTTGTGATCAATTACTTCATTCTAGGCTCAGTTTAATTAACTCAGAGATAAGTAGCTGTCAGCATGATCATGTACACTCTGTGAAGCACGTTACATTTAGCTAAATCAAAAGACATTCTATGTCAGAATTATTTCTGTTACTCAACTGAGCATGTAATTTTGGGTGTACAAAGAGGTACATGTGTTCATATGTAAATTGCAGGGAGAAACAAAAATAATTTTTCCTATTACTACACAATGCAGACAATGTCTGTTGCAAGCTAAAGCAATGTTGTGTTTAACCCCTTGAGTTCCAGGTGTATGAACCTTTTTTTTTTGCAGGCCAGTTCTTCTAGTTTTGGAAAACCTTGAACTCACTTAGTGACTTAATATATATATATATATATATATATATATATATATATATATATATATATATATATATATATATATATATATATATACACCCTTTTTGCATCATACTGGTGGATGGTAATGGACATACCTGTGTGACCCAGAGTCTCCAGGTGAAGCCTTGCTTCTCTGGATCAGTTTCTTCCTTCCTCAGGTAGAGGATTGGAGTTCTGTCACACCTACTTCATGACTACTCCCTACCCATTAAAGGCTATCTGGGTAGCACAGACCCTTTACAAATCAACTATCCTAGAAGCCTAGACCTAATCAGCAGGTCCAAAGGGACGGGAGTCCCTATGACACATACTAGGGAGCCTTGTGCTTCGTGCAAGGTCACTACTCATTGTGCAAGTTAAAAGGGAGATGATTGATGATGGGAGTTGTAGTCAACAAAATCTCAGAGGACGGTCTGCCCCTGGTGCCACTATACTGTCCACCTCTGGAGGAGCAGAGCCGGTAGAGAAGATCATGGATTTCCCCTCTAACCCCTAATGCTAAATATCCTGCTCCCTCATGATGTGCGCCGATTCGGAATAAGACAGAAGAGACGGAAGAAGAAGAAGAAGAAGAAGAAGAAGAAAAGCTGCAGGAAGAGAGAAAGGGACATGGGAAAGGTAGCAAGACTTTAAGAGATAGTGTGAGTAAGTGTGTGAAAGAGTGTGATGGGAGTTATGCTGTACCACCATCAATATCTGACTCAGTATATAATGATGGGAGTTATGGTGTACCACTGTCTGTGTCTGACTTGCTTTGTAATGATAGGAGTCATGCGGTACCACTATGTATGCCTGGAATAGTGTATAGGGATGGGAGTTATGCTGTGCCACCTTCAATGTCTAGCCCGGTATATAGTGATGGGAGTCATGCTGTATCACCCTTTGTGTCCAGCATGCTTTATAATGTTAGGAATCATGCTGTACACAGTCAATGTCTGGCTCAATAAATATAGTGATTATCCTACTATATTGTTATGATATAGCTGATATATTTCTAAAAGTAATCTCTGATACTTAATGTAAACACAAGCTAATTTATCTTAGTACCTTCATGTTTAAATGATCATGCTGCTTTGCTACTCTGTATTTATGTGGGGTCTCAGGCTATTTGTGAAAATACCTCTCTAATTATTACACTATATATGAGATCTATTATGTTACTATGTTACTTTTTGCGTGCATTTTAATTTAGTTTTTTGATCATTAAGTGACTTATAGCAATTAAGCCTTAATTGTTACTATGCATTTAGCCATGTGCAGACTATTCAATTTGTGTATGTGTTCATTATTTTTTAGTATTGTATGGAGGTATTTTGTATTATAAGATTTTAATATGGTTTGCTTAAAAGTTACATTTTACTTATTATTTTTCGGTTTCTTTCCTTTTCTCTTTTGTTTATATGTGTGAATATTTGTGTGTGAGCATGAATGTGTATGTGAGCATGGGTGTGTATGTGTAAGTGTGTGAGAACATGAATGTGTAATTGTTTGTGTGAGCATTGATGTGCATTTGTAAGTGTATGTTAGCACGAATGAGTAAGTGTGAGCATGGGATGTGCATGTGTGTGTGAGCATGTATGTTTAAATGTTTCTGTGCGAGCATGGATGTGCGTGTGTGCATGTGGATGTGTGTTAGTGAATATGTGTGTGTGCGCATGTGTGTTGGTGTGAGTGTGTAAGTCTGTACAACTGTGATAGTGTGTAAAAGAAATGTGTGCAACTACACCAATATATTCAAAGGAGGAGTGTGAAATGGTAACATAATAAAGAAAATGGTTGATTACCAAAGAACAACCATCAAAAAAAGCACACCATGGTTTGAATTCAATATTAATGGAGTTTCACAATAAAGGGGTCATTACATAACTAAATCCATTAAGTATTACCATTATATTTTTTCAACAATGGAATATAAAAATACTCAAATAATCCAAATCTCACATTAGCACAAGAAACTATAGCATCCCTTCTCACGGCGGCTAAGGCGCTCATCCCGCTGCACTGGGGTGATCCGGCCCCGCCTACCTTTAAGGAGTGGGTCCTCCGAGTTGAACGAATAAGGGTCCTGGAGGAATTGCACCTGCTTGCCACGGGTGCGGAGGTGCGATACCAGAAGACTTGGTTTTACTGGCTGGAGTTTATTGCAGGCCCCCTTGTTCGCCCTCTATTAGATTAGCCCCACAGGGATGTGTTCCCTTTGCGTTTGGTGTGGTGGCCCGGTGGGGTGGTGGTTTCTGTTGTGGTGTTTGTGTGTTGTGTTTTTATTTTTTTTTGTTTGTTTTTTTTTCTCTCTTTTTCTTTTCTTTCTTCTCTCTTTCTCCCCCTCTCTTCTTCCCTCTCACCCTCCTTCTACCCCTTCCCTCCCCTCCTCTCTGTGTTTCCCCCCTCCCTTTCCCGCCTTAGTGTTTCCCCTTCGGCTTCGGGGCTACTGGAACGGGAGCTTCTCTAGCAGCCGCGTATGCGACAACACAGTGCCCTTTGCACTACCTTGCAGACCCTTATACTAGGGGTTCTTATGTGTGCCACTTTGCCTCTTGTCGTATGGTTCTCCCGTGCAGACGTACGCTGTTGCTATGTGATCTGCCCGTTTTACGGTGTACTGTTATATTCGTCTTTTGATGTGTGGCTCCCTCTATGCGTACTGTGAGCTACCCTAATGCGTTCTGCCTCTTGTATTGAGCTATGTTACTGTGGGTCTCTTGTTATGACCATTGTTTTTTCTGTTTTACCCCGCCCTTCCCCCCCCCCTTTTTTTCTTCTGTATCCCTTTTTCCCGAAAAAATTACAAAATAAAGAAATCTTGATTTACAGAAACTATAGCATTTAAGATGTGATACCTTGTTGGGTAATGTGGAGACTCACATAAATCTCACCACAAGTCAAGATAATTGCAGGTAATAGATGTGTTAGATGCCATAGCAATACTAAATTCTTTTTTGTGTGTGGGAGAATGAAGTGGAGTTCTTAGGCAATATTATGCATAATTTATCAAACTGTACAGGTGTTGCGAGAAAGTATAGTAAAATGTGAACGTTAAAGAAAATCTGAAACATTTAACTCTATTGAAAACATTTTACACTCTTTTTTAACATAATGGGTGTTCTTGGTATGGCTAAAGAAGACTTTATGCTTTCATATCTCTACACATTTTCTGCATTATCAGAGCTAAATAAGTAGAAGATAGGTATCCTCTAGAAAGTTTAGGCCAGGAAACTACATGTGCCAAGAGGCAACACATCACGTCAGAGACTGTTAAGAGGCCACACATAAACTTAGAAAATGTGTTAGAAACAGTGGAGGGCTGGCACCTTCTGGCCCGGGAGGTTAATTAAAGCCAAGTGGCCAAACCAGCCCCTTGCCCCCCAACATACGCACTGGCACACATATGCACACACACACACACACACACACACAAACTTACATAGCCACGCTAACACACATACTTACACTTACATACACTTGCTCATACTCACTAACACACACTTACACACTCCCTCTCACACCACTTACACATACACATTTATGCTCACACACGTAGGCATTCATGCTAACACAAAAACACTGACACATCCACATCCATGCTATCCCACACTGACATACATGAACTGATCTCTCTAGCATGTAAAATCAATAAATCTTAGTAGACCCGTTATTTCATAATATAATGTGAAAGTTTAATCAAATAAAAACAAGACAGAACCTTTTAAAATATTTGTCCAGTTATAAGTGCCTTATCTTGTGTCACATGACAATTAAGCAGTCCCAGAATAAAAAAGATGAATACGGCAAAATTTTACAGGAATAAAGAATTATTTCTACAAAGGTTTTTCTGGATATTCACCAGTATTAGAAATAATATTTGCACTTGTCAACTTAGTTGTAAACTTGTTAAATGTGGATGGCAATTTTAAGCTTAGGGCATTCTTATCCCTCATGGTAGCAGCGAAGAAAAAAGGACTTGTAATTAATTGTGGCTTCACCATTTATTTTTGATGGTATGCAAATTTAGCAGTACCATCCAGAAGTGACATTTATGTTTTAAATGCTCTTGTGAGAGCTAGGCTTTTGTTTTGTCTAAGTTTATTTCACTGAATTGAATATACAAAGGTTAAATACTGTGCCTTATCAACAGAATTTCATTCATTTTTTTAATACTAGTACAATATGCTTTTTCAAAAATTTGAATTATACATCAATGCTGAATCCTTGGATCAATGTGCTGAACATTCTTAACAGTGCAAGCGTACCAGCACTCTCACCAAGTGCCATTAAACTAACGCGGTCAGCTCAGAGCTCAGTGCTTGCTTGCTCACAGGGTCCAGACTCTCATAAAACAGCTTGCTCTCTCGTGCATCACCAAAAACGGAGATGTATTATGACATCTTAAGGGTCACCCTGCACAAAATATAATGTAATAATGTATAATATGACATTTAAAGGGACAGTCTAATCTAATTTTTTAGAGATTGTCTAATGCATATTGAAGTCTGTGTTGCATTGATTCCTGTGCATTTTATTGTCTGCACATCTGTGGTTACATTCCTTAGAGGCATCAGAAAATAAAGCATATCTCTGGTTCTCTTCCTTCTTATAGCAGCCCTACAAAAACCGTAAGCACAATGTCCGTTGAACAATGTCTGTATATTTAAGTACAGTTACTGCACATGTAGGATTGGCATCAAAGTCTGCGGGAGCTGAGCTCATTGACTATTGACTTCAATGGGAGTGCCAAAAACGCATGTGCAGGAAGAATACAAAAGTACATTCCTGCTTCCAGTTGCGGTATCTTAGAGAATGAAGAAAATGAAATAAGAGTTTAATTTTCTACCTACAATGACTAAAGCATTTTCTAGAATATAGTTCTTTAACAGATTCTGAATATTACCAATCCTCATGTTCTAGAATTAATGAACTAGTTATAGCAGAATATGAAAAGGTAAAACATGACCTTGCTAAGTAGAGACAAGGTTATGTAGAAGTAGGAGGTTTGAGATGTCAAGTCATCTCAGTAGGGGTAGGTCCTTTAGGAGACAGGGCATACTGTATATAAGGTTGTCGCTTTTGAGTTTGTCCTCAGGAAAACATAATGCTACCCTCCCACCTTCTGAGGCATGGACAATAGATATTTCTTTTGTATGTTGTCTCCTTGTCATTGAAAAGGTTGGAGAGCGGGAGGCCTTAATTCATAGGTAAATACTCATGGTCTGATGACCTCTAATTGTGTCCAGTGTATTGTTGTGCATGTTGTGAAGCTGGTGGTGTTTGGCAGATCACATATGGTAAAGGTGGTTAAGGACAGTGGTGCTAACAGGAGGAATGCTTTTATAAATTTGGAAGGTCAGAGATTGAATGTTAGCTTAAATGTTTAAATCTTGTGTATTGCAATATTGAATAATGCAAAGCTGGCTTCTGGAAGTAAATATCTTGATGTGTTTAATAAATCTGGTCTCCCGTCATTTTAATAACCTCTTCTTCAGAAAAGGAGGATGCTGTAATCTTAAGAACACAGAATGCAAAATGACTTCAAGCTAAATAATTTTGTATATTTGTTACTTCATTAAACTTCATTAAACAAGAGTTTATCTGTGTTTTTATTTTTTTTAAACTACCTAAACAACAATAATACTTCATTCATGCACTTATGTATTATGAATTATATTTGCATAACACCCATTTAGAAGAGGCAATGTCATTCTTAGTTGATTCCACAATATTTGTGTTTAAATTAGCCAGACAATGCACTACATTGAATAGTATCAACTTGATTTTCTCATTCTACACTCTCTCTTCTAACATGGTAATTGCCATTGTCTTTAAATATTAGCTATTCTTGCAAGCCATCTGCAATCACTGACCAGAATTTTTCACAGTGTGTGCATTATAAAATCAAGCTGCCATTCACACATCAATTTTATTGGAAGCTAAAAAAAAGTTTGGCTTTGTGGTTAGAATGATGCCCACGGAGGGGCCAGAATGGGCTATAGTGGGCCCTGACTGTTGTGCAGAGGAGGGGTAGGCTTTTTGGAGGGTATTTAGAGGTGGAGTTGGGGGTAGGTTATATAAGTGGCTGTTTTCCCCAGCTTGGGAACCATTCTGTGGTCAGCTTACCAGGTTGCGTGTCCCACCCATATTCAATTGTGTGTGGTGTCATTATTAGGGTTAATGGGGGGGCAAGCCCAGTCACAGATGATTCTACAATATTTCTGTCTATCCATCTATCTATTTGTCCGCCTATCTGTCCATCCATACGTACAAGATATATGATAGATAATTACCTACTGTTAATTCATCCAACCTTCCAATTAGAAAAATCTCTAATTGAGTATGGCATTGCCACAGCAAAAGCTCCTTACAGACAATCCCAGTACAGTAAAACTTTTCAAAATAACATATATAAATACCTAGGAAATAATTAGACCTTTTCTGAAATTATATGGTCCTTTGAGCTACTGCACAGAGATGATGCTGAAGAGAAAGACTAAATGAGGCTAATTGGGTTTTAATGAGTGGGATATGTGGATAGATGAGGGAGATCCCACAGAAAGGTTTGGGGTGAGAGATACAGAGAGAAAGCAGGGCAGTACATAGGGTAAAAAGGTGTCCTTGGTGAGGCAGTTATGGGGAGAATAGGAAGGGATAGCGGAAAGAGTGCAGAGTCACACACAAGAGATTTGGAAGTAAAGGCTAATAGGAGCCCAGGAAGATCTGGAACACACACATCAGAAGTAAAGCCATGTAGAGCTTCAGGTCCATGCAGCAGCCCAGCGACATAATACTCGATATGGGATGGGACATCTGCAAAGTCACTGTAAACCGGTCCATATAGACAGAAGGACATTAATGTAGGGGGTTATCGGATATTTAATATTCACAACACATTCCAATCATGTCCCTGATAGCAGCCATTTCAGAAGAAGAAACATATATCTTTGGCTCCCTGCCAGCATTGCTTCTATAACCCCCTTAACACCCCTGGGCGTGGAATACATAGAGATCCAGAGAATTCATTGAAGACAGGAGATGAAGTGAGGACCATCCACCTTCTCATCATAAAGATTATCACCTGTTTAACTTCCTTTGTGAAACAGCTTACTTGCATGCTCAAGATTCCTATGCCCAGTTGATCTGTTGATCCCTCGTATGTCTCTTCCATATACCCAGCCGGGAGAATGTTGATTTTTTTGTGTTTAAAGATCGAGGTTGTTGATCGGTGGACGCCTGTCAAGTGCATATACAATGTTTGTGATATGGAAGAAGTGACAGATGATTCTACAAGGGTGCATGGCATGGGATGTGATAATCAGCTTGGATAATGAATGGTAATGTTTAGTTGTGCAGTTGGACCATAGTGTCCTCTTTTTATTGTACAGCACAACATAACCATTAAAGTTGCGCTAATACTCCACGCACAACCATTGTAGCGCATTGAAGTAGTTGTTGATTTCACTGTAGCTTTCTTTCCTGATTGTAGTCTAGAATCAACGACGACTGTACGGGGATAAGTCAGGGTGCTGAACAGTAAAGAATGTATTTCCAAACACTGGTAACACCAATTAGGATTTTAGATGGGTCACTGAATTAAGTCGATTGATACTAAACCTGGTTAGCAAAATAATCTGTATTATTCAAGAGAAATATGGCTTAAATCCCACTATGAGCACACTGTCACGGAGTGTATCATATAACCTTGTGTATTCTGTTTTGTCTATTTTTTTTCAGCCAAACAGCATCACTTGCCATTTGCTCTTCTGCTGATGCTGCAGTCCCTTTCATTGTGAGCAGATTTCTTTTGTCATGTGTCTGTCTCCAGCTGCCTGTAATGGATGTGATTTTTAATCTCTCCAATGCAAGGTTTTTCTACTCCCCACAGAGATCGGAGTGTTATTCTGGAGTTCTGTTGCTCTTCTTCAAAGCTCCATGCAGTACTAAGCACATTATGTTACCCCGATAAAATATTAACGCTAAGGACGGTGATTACAAACGTTAAAAAAAGATTATAGCAAGAATTTTTTGTTGCTCTCATACTTCAAATTTAAGAGATAAAGCACTGATATCTGATTTAAGAGATAAAAAAAAACTCTGTGGATTTTGAGTTGTAATAAATGTTTTTAACCAAATGTGAGTGGGTGGCTGGTGTGAATTTTTTTTCTTTTTTTTAAACTGCAAACAGCAACCCTGTTGTGAACCAAACAGCTGTGTGCAAAACACAGGTGTGCAAAGACAAGGGCTATTCATTCCTTTCCACGGTAAACAGGCCAAGTTTTTAACGGCTACAACTGACCCTGTAAAGCTTCCAAGAAGGTAACTGATGGTTCTCATGTCATCCGTCCGCTGGAAGGGTAAACGTCACGCTTACTGCTTGTCGCAAACAATAAAAGCTACATGAGATGAAAAATATCGTTTCTGAAAGTACCATTATAACCATCGTAGTCAGATCCGGAATGCTTACCTTACTATTAATTAGTCAGTAATTATTAGAAATGACTTTCGAAAATGATTTATATCTGAGCGCAATGTTTTGTGAGCTTTAAGTAAAAAGGAAGTGGTATGGAAGGAAATGTCGCTGCAACGTGTACGCTTCCTAATAATTGCGTAGGTTATGATTTACAGTGAATATACATCCACCCGCAAAAAAACCATAACACAAGATAATTTGCTGCCATTTTATATAAAACATTTTTTTCCAGAACTGTATGAATCTAAAAGCTACAACACTGACTCTATATTCATTTCTATAAGTTTCTATATTCATTCTTTCCAAATGGAATCCTTTCTTGAAAGAAAGTTTTTTTTAACTATATAAGAAGCAAACACTATATGAACTACTTTTACTAAAACCGAGCCATTCCCACGGTGTTTTTTTGTTTCTTGTAGGTTTAACCCCTTCAATCCCAGGGGATGTGTCCCTGAAGCTGCAAGAAGGGCTGGACGTACCGGTACGTCCATAGGGGTTTCTTAAGAGGCGTTTTTTTGGGACGTCCCGGTACGTCCATAGGGGATTGAAGGGGTTAAAGGATGACCCAATGTCTTCTGAATATTCCTTTTATTGAGAAGATCCCTGAAAAGTATTTAGTGACCATGGAAATTCTGTATTTCTATTTCTATTTCCCCCGTATCTGCTTCTTTTCTAAACTAACTAAAAAAGTAGGTAGGTTTTGTAGATGCGCTACGGAATTTGATGGCACTATATAAAACAATAAATGATAATAATAATATCGTTGGGTGCAGACACATAAAAGAAATATAGTTTAATTACTTGTATTATAGCAAAGAAAAAAGGCAGTCAAGAAACAATAACAAATACTTTAAAAGGGGAAACCCATACACAGCGTTTATACAATAATATTCCCCAAAATACAATAAATATGACGGTAACACAATATGAGCTATGTCTGCTTTCACAATTTTGAAAAAAAACCATATAGAATACGTTCCTTCTATAGCTCCTGTGGCTTGTGCCATTTGGCCTTGGATGTATACGAAATCTTGGGGCCTAGTAATGTAGGCTAGCAAAACATTCAAAGGAGAAATCCTGTTTGAAAGGAGGAGAAATGTTAGAACAAGAGGTCATAAGAGGTTTAGATGTGATGTAATACATTTGACTTTACTGAGAGGGTGGTAGATGAATGGAACAGCCTCCCATCAGTAGTGGTAGAGGCGAAAACAATAATGGAATTTAAAATGCATGGGATAGGAATAAAGCTATCCTGAATCTAAGTCAAGACCGAGGACTGATTAAGGTCTGAGTTTTTACATCAGAAAAAACAACTAGATGGGCCCAATGGTTCCAGTTTTAGACAAAGGCCCAACATAAAAGGAGCACAGAACGGATAGCGTCAATGCATGAATGCTGCGTAAATCCCTCATTACTTTAGCCATCCCAATGCGGACACGCAAGTAAACAGCAGAAAGGTTTTCATATTGACCCAAATTTCTAAATGAGGGCAACCCCCGGAGGAGATTTCTGTGCTCGGAAAACGAAGCTGTTTTTAGTTCAGTAATTAGGTCGCATCACATCTAATAATGGAAAAAGTACTGTATGAGTTGGAAAAATCTGTTACTCAACTACAAAAGCAAATGAAAAACCTGCTAAACAGATTCTAATTTTTGCCATTTTTAGTTTTTATGTTTTTTTGCATGGCGTTAAAGGGCGTTTTGAAGTCATCTAGTCAAGGCTTAGAGAGAGTTTCAGGCATTCCCTTGTGTGAAAGGGAGAGCCTTCTAAACGTAGGACTTGACTAATTTCTTTCTCAACAAAATACTTGGATTGCATTTAAAGTGTTTATGGCATCTAGAATAAAATATCATGATCAGGTGGTGACATGGAAAAAAGTAACTGATTGCCACCACGGACATTCATAACTGTTCAATTGGTAACTAAGAAAAAAAATCAAGTCTCCTGTATCTATAACCGTGGCAGAGAAGTCTATACTTGGGTGTTTCTTGGGTGGTATTACCTGGGCATGAGCTAAAACTCTTGCTTTGTTTTGTGTGTATTGTCATTCTAGAAACCCAGGGATCTGAAATTTTAGGCATTTTATGCTTTTTCGGTTATGAGCCCCTCTATTTTTGTATATTTTTTGTACCGTGCATAATTGCAGGTTCTGACCAAACATTAGGGTTGAGCGACCCTAACAGACACGGGAGCCTCGTTAATGGTGTCCAGAGAAGGCTTTAAATTGCTTGAGAGTCTCATTTGGGTTAAAGTGCAGCGCAGTCCTACTGATTCAGCTCCTTGCTAAGCAATATAGCCATGAAAAATTAGATAGGAGCCGCCATACTTTGGGGTACTTTGTTGTAGTGGCGGGTTAACCAATATATGGCCATATAATGTGTCGAAATCCCCAATATTTATGCCATAGGTGGTATTCGCTGGGCATGCACGGAATTCTTGCTTTGTTTTAAGTTACATAAGAAACCTTGCAGAATATATCTCTTAAGTGATGGTTGCTTCATTCAGGAAAGAACAAATCTCTTCCCTTTTCCCTCTCTCTTTCTGTAGAATACCCCATTTATTTTCTAATTCCTCTCATTTCTGTAACAGCTGTGCTAAGGGGCTGCTATTTTAGTTTTAGTTTTGTGCACTAGCTTTTCTTCCTTTTGGCTTTTCTTCCTGCTCTGATAAATAACAAACCACAGCTGGTGCCGCTAGATTTTTTTTCTGCCTTTTTTTCCGTAGGTCTGTTCATTTGCAGAGTTCTCGTTCAATAGGTAGAACAATGGTTGAACTGAGAGGCTCTCATTAAGCGAAGCAGAAATAAATGAACATTAAGAAGGCAATTGGAAAATGTATGTCTGGTCTTATTGAAGATAAAAAAGATATGTTCCGTTGCAGTGTGTTCGCTGCTGATATATCTAATTCAGATATTTTATGGTGAGCATGTGTGCATGGTGTGGCATAGTTTTATAAGGGTCTAACCACTAAATTGCCTTCTATTTAGCTAAAAATCAGAGTTTACTCACACAAATTCAACAAATGCCCAATTCAGAAATTGACTAAAGCTAGAGTCAAATTGCAGTGACTCACACATTCAATTAAAATCAAATATATATCACCATACTTGGGAATTCTCAGAGAGACTCTGGGTGAAGCGCTGCTTCTCTGGGGTCACTGCAGGCAAACTCCAGGTCCCCTCCAAAAAAGAGGGGAAACCCACTAATGTCACCAGGACTACCCACAATGTCAGCGGGGTAGCGCCCACTGTCATCAGGACCACCTCCAAGATTAGCAGGACCTCCTACCCGCATCCCACCAGGGGAGCCAGAGAGTTCCCAGGTATGTATATCGCTTGCAAATTACTCCTTCTATTTTACAGGAAAAAATGAAAGAAATTATTAACTTCACAATTTAAAAAGTGAAATGTGGGTCCATGGACCCCCTATTATCTAGGGGGGGGCTGACTATTATTTTTCACCTTGCCCACTTAAAAAAAAACGATTATACTTACCAGTGTCAAGGATAGGGCCATCCAAAAAAATGTACGCTTAAAAATTAAAGACACAACACAAATATAAAATAACAATCTTTTCCACACCCAGTGGCAGCAGACGGAAAGGAACAGGGCAGGGAGCACTGGGTGGTAGGCAGAACATGGGTGGGGAGTGGGTGTGGACATCCTAAGTGGAGAAAGAAGAAACTGGCCCAAAGACCCAAGGAAGCAAGGATCTATCCAGAGACTCTGGGTTTAACCCAGAGAGGTATAGTTATAACCTCTGACTACAGACTTCATCTTGTTTAGGAGGAACAGTTCCTCTTTAGGACTCATAGGACTCACATCTTTCTATTCCTCTTTCCTCCCCTGATTTCCGTCTTTTCCAGCATCTCAGCACGTTAGCAATAAAGCCGCATAAAATGGCTTGGTAAAGTCCTGACCATAGCATCAAACCACATCCCCAAAATTTGAATATACTTTCATTGTCCTTTTGTCATTATTTGTCCCATTCCGCCCAACATTTCAAAAGATCACACATTACTTAAGTCATCAACAGGTTTTTTCCAGGTGGAACGAAACATAACAGGATGTGTCTTAGAACGTCAGGCCGCTTCAAAGACAACTGTTATTTTTTGTGAATAAAGATATTCCGTTTGTGGTCGTTAAATTGATGACTTGAAATTGAACAGAAGAATGAGACCTGTACGTGGAATTGTTATAGCAGAGCTTTGGAAGGAAAGGGAAATTTAGATTGGCCTCAAGATTTTGTAATATTATAAAACAGCTGATTGGTATGTAAAAAATGTTTTATTTTATATATATACACAGTTAGCGGCATAAAAGGATCATGGAAACCGGCTAAGTTTATATTTGTCAGGTTGACGCCTAACAGGAGCAAACAGAATGAAAGGAAGACAGAGTTTGAATGGATGCAGACATAGCTATGAAGAATCTGTTTGTTCCAAGTTATTCTTGTGTTATCTGCTGTTTGATGTCTGCGTGAGAGTATGTACACGTATTCCTAGAAAAATATCACTTTCTGAATTTTGTTTAAGATGCAGTAGCGGGGAGCCCATCAATACTAAAAATGTGACAAGTTTGATCACAGTTCACATTGTGTGTTAATATTTGTGATGAAAATGAAAAACACTCCTATAGAGCCAGTGATGTAAAAATACACCCATTGTTCCAAAACACATCAAGACACTGTTACAATAAAGAGGTATCCCCTTTATGGAATAAAAACGGTTCACCCAGCATGGTTTTTGATCTATAGATCTATTTACTTAGTATGTGGATTCTCAATGCCCTAAAAATAATATACGTTTCTACCTTTTACTGTGAAAGGAACATAGGTATATCGACTAGACTTGGGCACCAGGGGGCTCTTCGTGTTCGTCTTCGTGCTCGTCTTCGGCAAAAAAAAACACTTCGTATTCCGCGAATATTCGCCTGGTCCTGTCTTCTCTTCGGGCGAATATTCGCGGACATTCTTCGTGTTCGGGTTTTCTTCGTTTTCACCGGTTAAGGGGTTAAAACGGGGTTAAAGCCGCTCTGGCGCCAGGAGTTTAAATGTCCGTATGAGCAACTCTATTGGTCGTCAGCAGGGGGCTCATCTGCCATTGGTTGATGGCAGACGAGCCCCCTGCTGGCGACCAATAGGGTCGCTCGTACAGACTGTTAAACTCCTGATGCCGTAATTGTCCGGCAGATCCCGCTGGTCTCCCTGTTCTATCATTTATTAACTGATAGAACAGGGAGATCAGTGGGATCTGCCGGGTAAGTTGCAGCATTGGGATTTTAAAAGTCTGTACGAGCGACTCTGTTGGTCGCTCGTACAGACTTTTAGGCTCCTGGTGCTGTAACTTACCCGGCACATCCCACTGGTCTCCCTGTTCTATCAGTTAAATGTCCGTACGAGCGACCAATAAAGTCGCTCGTACGGACATTTAACCGATAGAACAGGGAGACCAGTGGGATGTGCCGGGTAAGTTGCAGCATTGGGGTTTTAAAAGTCTGCACGAGCGACTCTGTTGGTCGCTCGTGCAGACTTTTAAAACCCCAATGCTGCAACTTACCCGGCACATCCTACTGGTCTCCCTCCCTGTTCAATTAATTAAATGTCCGTACGAGCGAACAATAAAGTCGCTCGTACGGACATTTAACTAATTGAACAGGGAGGGAGATCAGTGGCATCGGCAGGGTAAATTGCAGCATTGGGGTTTTAAAACCCCAATGCTGCAACTTGCCCTGCAGATGCCACTGGTCTTTAACTAATTGAACAGGGAGGGAGACCAGTGGCATCTGCAGGGTAAGTTGCAGCATTGGGGTTTTAAAACCTCAATGCTGCAACTTACCCGGCAGATCCCACTGGTCTCCCTCCCTGTTCAATTAGTTAGGGGTTAACTTTGTTTTTTAAAGGGTTAAGGGGCCGTGCAAGTGAGCCTATTGGTCGCTTGCACGGCCCTTTAACCTATGGATTTCCGCTCCCGTTAACCCCTTCGATGCTGTGTTAGATAACGCAGCATCGAAGGGGTTAACGGCAGTGGAAATCCATAGGTTCGCTGTCAGGGGTTACAAAGACCGTGCGAGTGAGCCTATTGGTCACCTGCAGGGTCTTCCTCTGGCATCAACCAATTGGTTGATGCCAGAGGAGGTCCCTGTAGGCGACCAATAGGCTCATTCGCACTGCCCTGTAACCCGTGACGGCGAACCTGCGGATTTCCACTTCCGGGAACTGCCGCGATGCCGCGAAGCCGCGAAGACAAGGTAAGTTAGAAGAGGGGGGGAAGAATGGTAGACGAAGACGAAGACAATCACGAAGATCTTCGTGGTGTGTGTCTTCGTCTTCGCCTACGTTTTACCGCCGCCGTCTTCTCTTCGGCGTGTCTTCGGAACGAACACGAAAACGCACTCTTCGTGTTCGTTTCCATGTTCGCCCGAAGACGAATGCACAAGTCTAATATCGACAAAAAATAGTTTTCCAAACCCATAATACACTTGTTATATAGGGACAATCATCCTCATGGCATGAACACATTTCACCTAGTATAGACCACAATCACTGGCAGCCTTGATTCAATGGTTTCGGAAACCTTCCCTGCTGTTCTGTGGAGCCGGGTTTATACAATAATACATTTCTGCGCCATACATTACTCGTGGCTATGGTATTCCGAGGATCTGTTATATAGCTGTGTATTTCTACACTATAAGCTATTACTGTAAGAATTGTGGAGCTATCTGCAACAGTTATTGATGCAATAAACACTTTAGTTAATGAAAGAATACTGAAAGTTATCTGACATTAAAACTATTAAGAACAGAATATAAAAAGTAAAATAATTGGATTAGTGAAGTAAATATCTTACATACATGCTGCACATATTACATCGACAGAAGCCCTAGAGATGTTGGGGAGGGGGTTATGGGTACAGGTCAGGAGACAGACAAGGGTTGTCTGTTATTGTGAGATGGGGCTAGCCATGCATAGGGGGCACAGGTAGCCAGCAGGGAGTATGCGCTATCGGTGTAACCTGGAGGGAGCGGGAGTAAGTTGACTGGGAAGCGGATGTTACCAAACACAGATTTTCTGTCCAGAGATTGAAATTCCTTTACCCGGAGACTTCACGTGACACCTGGCAAGTTCCCAGGTAGTGTCAGGAGTGCAAATAAGACAGAGTGGAATGAGAAGGTCTTTTCCCCAGTTGTCAGCTTACTGGTAACAGACCAGCTGCCTGCCATCTGTATTTTCTTGGTGTGTGCGGTGTTGGTTGCAGGGTCCTGAATATAACTTTCAGGTTCTAGATTTTTTATCTCGCTTGTAGATTGTACCAGGAGCCTCTGGAGAAGGGGATTCAAATCTTGGGAGTCTTTTACTTTTAGCACCACAGAGCTGTCTTTTGTGGAGTCTTTTTAGTGGAATGTTTCTTGACTGCTTAAACCCATAGCAAGGTGACAAACAAGAAGAACCAAATACCCCACCCAAACCCATGTGAAATAAAGACAATAGACACCATTGTGTGGGATAGGGCATTCGGCCACAGCTTTATTAAACCATTCCCCAGGCCAGCGTAAACAAAACATTACACATCCGGAAAACAACCTGCCGGCTGTTGAGCGCTAGGCCCAACAGGCAGTTCAATTACCACCGATCTTACCAAGAGTCCCAGCCCTGCGGGTGCCATGAGCCGCCCGCAGGACACGCATCCCCAAGCCCGCTATGGGCAAATGATCCAGGTTGCCTGAAATTACCGCGCTGGCCAGGGGACCCAGACCGCAGCTGTGACAATGAAGATAACGAACATGGAAGAAAAGAACAAAGCAATATACATAATACAACACAATTATACATAACTACGAGACCAAAGGGCGGGCGGGAGGGTTCAGTCTGGAAGCTGCTGTCGCTACAGGAAAAAGAGGTAAGAGTCACCTCTTCACCTTCCTATAAACCCTTATAGCAGCAACATTGTTGCAGCTACCCACCAATGACAAAGGGGCTTACTACAGCCACCATGCATGGACCAGCAGTCATGATCCCCCTTTCCTATAGGTCCAGGGGGCCCCCTTTATAGGTCAATTGCTTGGAACCCGCTATGAAAGTATTAATAGGTGGGTTATCGTTTGTACTTTAAGTAAGACAGCGTAAGATATATCTTGTGACTACTTCTTTTCAGAGAACGTGTGGTCTGCTTTCTGGGTGGGTTGGTGGATGGGGCAAGGGAACTTGACATATGCAAAAGTCAAGTATCATTTGTAGGTACACAGCTGTGAAAGTGGGTCTGTCACTTTTCCCAAATCCTAAATTTTATGGTTCTATACACTTGATAACCTAATGAATCAATCAATAGTGTTTATTCCAAGTCCTTACAGGAGGCAGGAAAGGTATGGTCTAGCCTCCAAGAGACTTGAAGAGACGTCAAAGGGACAGGGAGGCCAAACGCGGCTTCCCCACCTGGACATTAAACACATTTCCGGAGCATCTTGGTGAAACAGCTCACAGGTATGCTTTTGAGTATATAATGGAAGAAACTATCTTAACCTCCCGTCCTTATGATCTGATGTTTATTCTCCCAAGTAAAGTTATCTTGACCCTATTGTCTAATTTGCAGATTGTTGTTGGTTGGATCAGAAAACTTTTGTAAGGGTGTGGGAAGGAGAAGGGAGATAAGTTCAGGACAGGAAAGTGATTAGATAATGATAGTTTTGCAGGACAAGAGCATTATAGATGCTATACTAAAAGAATATATAAAATAACTTTATCAGTGGTTAATTTTCCTAGGTTTGGTTAGTACAAAAATAGACAGATATTTACACGCGCACCACTTCTAATAGTGTCAAAATAGGTGACTGGCTAGAAAAATGGCACAGTCACAGTCCTATTTTTTTCCTGTATTAGCGTGGTATTTTAATAAGTCACCCTCTGTGTGTTTGTTAGAAACAGGGTCGGGTCAATGGCTGCTAATATGAGCGCTAATGTAAATAATAAAGAACTCACAAGTAAACGTATAATGTATTACATATGTACTAACGTATAAGTCACATTTGCAAGCTTGTCGAATTTTGCTTAATAAAATTAATGTACACGGTAAGGGAAAATATGCATGTATATCTACAAATACAATTAATAATATTAATAGTGAAATAATATAACATGTACATGGTAAATATAGATATCTATGTATATATATACAACTACATATCTACTATACAGATATAATTAATAATATTAATTAATAATCATTCACCATTGTGACGTTTTGTTACGAGAGTTGTGCTCTTTCATGTCTAGATACATAGACAGATAGGGGTCTGGCCAGAGGTAAGAGCTGGAGGTGGGACTGTCCACCGAACCGGCCCAAAGGGACATCCAGCAGTGCTGAGCTTTAGAGCATCACAAGATGCACACGTGGGATCTGAAATCGCACAGACCTCCATCGATTTCACAGCTCGCTGGGCCTGTCAGGGGAAATCAGAGGATCTCCCTAACCGACCCATGATCCCCACTTCCCACAAAAGCAGAAAAGTGAGCCAGAAAATCGCAACTGCCCCATGAAAAAAACGTGACTGTTGGGAGGTATGGTGTAGATACACAAGCAATTGCCATTCATGTCAATTAAGAGCAAATGTTCTTTATTTTGCACAGAATTTGTCAGACTGACCTTGAGGTAAAATGAATAGTTGGCAGGTTTTAAAGGGAGGGAAAACCCTATATCCAGCCCCGCATATTTCATTAAACTTTACAATTTTCTATTTTTTATCTGTATCCTCAAAATTGTTACATCCGCTAAAAACAAGTAAATTAAAAAAAAGAGTGACATCATGGGAAACCTTTTTAAAAATTAAATTACATTTATTCATATAGCGCTAGCAGATTCTGTAGCGCTGTAAAGTCGCAGTAACACTACTTAACACGCAAGCGTCTTCTACCATGAAAAAGAAGATTTAGCCAGGTTCTGCTAAATTATTCCCAACTAAATTTATATAGGACGGTATTAAATATTTGGTAGGTCATGATGGCAGTTATCAACTAAAGTAAAGTTATATTCTGAAACGTACACATAGTTATTATCCACTTGCATAAAAAAAAGCTGATCAAGTAACCATACCATACCATTTTTCAAATGTTGAAGTCAAAGTATACGAAAACTGTGTTGATTAATTATGTTTTTTTAACTTTAGATACCCTATTTACAAGAAAATAGTGGCACACGCACATCTGTGTGTCATAACATATCAAAAAATCATAAATATAATAATAGTTATATAGTTTAAAAAAAAAACAGACACTTTGCCCACAGTTCTGTGCTTCCTCCGGTGTATACCGCGCCCAAAGATGATGTCACTGTGGTCTTCGCTGACACAAATTAGATTCCTATTGGATGAATAGACGGTAGTCCAGTACGGAGAGATCTTCTCAGAGGCCTACTAGATTGCCCAAAAGGATGATCTGCCTTTGACCCTGAATAGCAGTTAGGTCACCTAAAATCTGATATTAGTGATGCCTGCGAGGGGCATACCGGGGTTGTTTTATAAATACTGAAGTGTGTTCTACTTTGAAAGATTAATTTTCAGTCCCTTTTTGTTATGTAACTTTTCTCCACAAACTACCCACTAACAATCAGCTCTATCATTTCATGCATTTACTGCTGCCCTAGGTGCCTCCAGCAACTCTTCTTATAGGCAGTCACTTGGTAATAAAGAAGAACAATATCATGACACAACCCCCTACAAGCCCAGCGCCATAGGCAGCTGCCTTATTTGCCCGTTTGGAAGGACCCCCCTGTACCCACTTCCCTCCATAACACTCTCCATGCTGTTAATAATACAATTAGAAATACCGAATGGCTATATTTGAAATTCCTGTATTTATCACCCTTAAACAACTGTTAAGGGGCTATTTTCCCCGCATACTTTACATAAATAAATACTTGAACTCTACAGCTCATATTGTCATATGACTGTGAAAATTAGTGAATTTAGGACACTTTTGCTGCTCAAAAAAGGCATTCAGGGACTTCCTGCTATATGTTGGCTGGAAATCTGCAAGACTAAAACAGCATGAGACTAGTTTAAAAAAAATGAGAAAAATATGTCTAATTCTAATATGTATCATGGAGCAAACAATTGTAGTTCTGGGCATGGATTCATATAACACTGTTTATCTGTTTTCCAATGTTTTAAGGCAGTTTGGCTTTTTTGTCACAATCTGGGACCCATTTAGGTTTGTTAACCACAGAGAGCTACAATTATGCATCGTGAATCCTTTTGTTGATATATCCATTTAAGGATCATAACCGAGATCATAACACATTAAGCAGCATAAACGAATTTAATGTTGGAATCGCTGAAGTGCTTTCCTTTTCAGAGAGTGGGATAGGAAAAAAAAATGAGTACAGTAGGACCATTCAACTGGAAGCCAGTTTGGATATGAAGCTGTCAGTGGCTGGTTTTTTACAACAGAGGAGCCACTTAGTCTGGGAACAAATCGTAATTCATAGCAAACATTGGTCCAAGCCCAAGAAAGTTTTCGAGAAATGTGTCGTTTTATTGAAAACTGATCTTTTAAAAGCTGTTGTCAAACAGGAATACATAATCACAAGGTTCTGGTGCAGCTGAAAACAACTTTTCATGTCTGGACCCAATGAAGTTCTGCAACAATACCATATGAACCAAATATTTCAAGTCATTCTATGCATTTAATCATCATATCTTCTTTCACTTGGACGACAGTACCAAAACATGTTGCTGAGGCCCCTTAATGATCACTGTTCTACATATGTTCTCTAACAAATGACAACACTGAAATAACTGAAGTAAAGCATGTTAACAGATAGCGATAAGGACAGCGTGGGGTTTATAAATACGAAAGAAGCCAAAAAGCCACAGATTTCAAATGTAATTAACATCTGAGTACTTTATCTGATTGTCTTAACTAAAATGAAAACTTTTCTGCAATGAGTTGATGTCAAAGCTGCTTAGTTCCTCACCTTTTACTCGAAAGAGCGTGCTAGCCTGTCCACCTGGCAAGTGTGCCCGTGGCACAGTGGGTGACAGCTGGGTTCACTCCCTTCACCAGCTTTTACAAGAGAACACCTGGCAGTGCTGTCTGTCCGAGTTTAGGAAGCAGCCACCAGAAGTATAAGCAGCTATTTAGCCAAATGACAGAGTTCAGTGAAGCAACTCAATTTGCTTCACTCAACTTTGAAAAAAAAATTGCCCCAACTCTTTGTTATTTGGAATTTGATATAGCTCCACATAAAAGGTTACTCTACAAATAAAACCAGATAGGCTTAGGTAATATTACTTACATCTTGATTGAAAACTGGCTCAACTGTCTTATAAATAGTTGCTTGTTAGTGGAAATTCTCCGCCTGGACAAAAGAGGAAAATGGATTTCCTCAGGGTTTTGTCCCATGCCCACCATGTAATGTCTTTATTAGCGGTCTTGCAGTGGGTCTTGAAAGGCAGGTGTCTGGGTTTGCAGATGACACAAAATAAGGTAAGGAGATCTGGACAAATTGGAGGACTGGGCAGCCAAGTGGCAAATGAGATTTAATGTTGAGAAAAGCAAAGTTATGCATTTGAGGAATAGAAATAAATGTGTAAACTATACCTTAAATGGGGTTGTGTTAGGGAAATCAATGCATGAGTAGGACTTGAGAATCATTTTAGACAATAAACTCAGCAGAAGTGTTCAATGTCAGTCAGCAGCTGCAAGCCCCAGTGAGATCTTTAATCATTGTTACACGGGCCCCCTTTTTTTTAATATGCCTGCTATTTAATGCACAACTTCTGGCCTAGCATAGGGTTGGAATTGCGCAGGTCTGAGCATCCCAGCTCCATACAGCTGTTTTAGTCTTGCCAGATCTCATTAGTGCGGGTTTGGAAAAGCTCCGACCCATGCAGCTAAATCCTGTCCTTAGATTCCGTTCACACTGTGAGCTCATGCTCTCTACCCCACAGAATATACTAAAATATACTTATGCAAAGGCAAGGAATCAAAAAGGGAGCCCATGTAACAATGATTAAAGACTTTAAAAAAATTACAATCTTTTTATCTGCATGTCACCACCTAGAATTTGTACAGTTCCCCAGTAAACTTGCACGTCGGGGCCCACTAATAGCTAGCCCTTATTTGTATAGTGTCATTTATTTTTGTTTGATAAAGTAAAAAGAGATAATATCCTGAAATGCCCTCATAGATTGCCTAATTTAAGTCAGTGATCTGCAAAAATGTACATTTTAATTTTGTATCATTTTTAAACGATACAGAAATCCTTTCCTGAAAACCATTTTACTTCATGTAGAAGTAATGTTTTTGAATGCTTTATTAGTCTGCTTCGAAAAAGCGTAATCTTTTCTGTGCTTAATCCAGATGGTGTTAGAACCACATGGTATGAAATGTGAGAGGTTAAATCCTTTTTACTGTACATTATACTAATTACTTCAGATCCACAGTGGTCCTGGCACATATTCAACGACATGTCTATCCGCCTCGAGTTTGGCAAAACACTCATTTATTACTGACATGAAGGAACTTTACAAAATATTAATCTAAAGTTAATAAAAGAAAATATCAGAACACTTGTATGTAGAAATAACAAATCTGACGGCAGATAAGAACTGGCTTTTTCACTTTGGTGATAGCGATGGTGAAGGTTCAAGGTTAATTATGGATCTTTTTACAGTTCAAGGTGTATAGATCCCATTAATTTTTAAAATCCCTACCCTTAATTTGCCACCACTACAACTTTAGTGGTAATTTATCACATTGAGTCAAGCTTTTGATTGTTATGTACTATGTGTTATGCCATCGGTGATGCCAATGATTCAACCCTTGCCAAGCTTGGTGGACTCTCTTTCTGTCCTGATTTCATTATATTTCATCTCCTACCATCTAGGTTCCAAAAAACCAAGGCGGATTCTCTCTCTCGCATGTTCTGTGCACTAATAGAGGAAAACCAGAGTTTCTAGTGACCTTATCATCTTTGTGGTAACATCAAATATGTCCTCTCCCTTGCTATTAAGGATGCTCAAGGCTCTGCTCCTGCAGGAACCCAGAAGGTAAACTGTTTGTACGTCCTGACATGAGAGAAGAGGTACTCACCATGTCTCAGACTGCATTACATCCAGGGACAGCTTGAACGTCTTCCTCCTTAAGACGACAATTTTGGTGGCCTTCTTGGAGGCGAGGTGTTAAAGATTACAAGAGAAACATGCCTCTGCTTCCGTACGCGAGAGACGTAAACTTATGGTTTCATTGACAACTGTGACCCAGCAATGCCTTGTTTTTGGCGTTGACAGCCTATATTAACTCGGAACATTACGTTTATAGTTGTCCTTGGTTGATGAAGCACTCTTGTATCTTTCCTGCATTGTTTTGATGATTTATTCAGTGTTTGTTTGCAAATTGGCTTTATGGAAGAGTTACTTTGCTTCTAATTTGGCTACGTTCTGACTTCAGATTTTCTCCAGCGATTCAGCTCCAGGTTTCCATTTCACTGCAGCTGCTCCTTCACCTATCCTGGTCAAGGGGATCCTACCTACTGAAGCGTCACACTAGCATAGACTTGACTGAGTTCCAAGGAAAGTATATAAACTTAAAATTTGAATTGAATAAACTGCATGCATGCTGCCATGGGAGTTCTCAACTAACAAAAGCTATTCACAAAATGATGTTTTCTAATCAATAATTAATTCATTACATACAACACACAATAAAACAGAAGGAGAATCCCATGATAGGCCACTTCAAAAAAAAATTATCAAGTAAGACCTGGAAAACATTTTTTTTGGCTGAAAGAGGCTAAATTCATTCACATTGAAATGGTGACTTATAAAGTTATATGATGACTTCCATCTTGCATGGAGAGTCACAAACATTCACGTGGTCACTTAGAAAGTCATATGGTTATATCCAAGCTCTCACTACAAATTTAAATTTGGATTTTGACTTTAATTAATTGGACCTTTGAGCAACGTCTACCTACTATGTTGTATTATAAATACATTGTTTAAGGCCTGATTATAACTAATAGGTACGCTTGGCGGCTGCCTAGAGCATTGAGCTGGTAGAAGGTACCATTTTTCTAGTGTCCTCAAGCCACTAGATACAGAAGAGGGGTGCTAGAAACAGTTAATTAGGGCCAGCACTGAACCTTATTCCCACATATGGATACTCAAATATATAAGAGGCACACGAATGTGACTTCATGGGACAACAGTGCAAATTAGAACAAAAAAACCTTCATTAATAGGAAAGATGGTGAGACTGATGGTTGATTCCAAAGGATTTTGGAGATTGGATGGGGTTATTAAATTAGCACTGTGGCCATTAAGAGTAGAGGTTATGTTTAAAATTTGTAAATTGGTCATATGAACAAATAAAATTTTAATATTCAAATCGAAACTATGGTGATAAGAACATATCGCACACTTTACACCAGAATCACTTTTATACAAAACTGCCAGTATGTAATATATTTATTCAGCAATATTGGGAAGTGAGTGGTTTATCAATAATTTAACCCCAGGAATAATGTTTACTAGAATATTATCCTCCCAAAAACAAAAATCATATTTCATTATAAGCAACTTTACTATAATTATAAATTATTTTAAAAAAAAATAGCATACCTGCACCTGTGTAAATTAATAAGCAGGATATAAATGCAGATCAATCAAACATGTTCTAAAAAGCTTTACTACAATGATTGCCCATTTACAGCGTGTTAAGGTGATGTTAATGACAGCTAATTAACGTGTTGACTGGTGTTGAATATCTCTTAAGAGCCCTGCATGACTCTAGGATTCATGCCAAGTAAAATTATAGGAGATCTTTTAGCATATACAGAAAGATGGACTCAGGACAAAGTGTATAGATACACACATTTTGAGAAAAAAAGAACAAAAAATAGCAGTAGAAAGAAAGAGAAGTCTTTTTTTCCAAACGAGTTTGGTCCCTCATTAGTACCCTCATTTATTGCCCAGGAATGCAGGACCTACAACTGTAATAGCCACATGGACATTATATTAAAACATATAGGAGTCTATTCTCTAAAGTGTCAAGTGGTCAAGTTAGGGATTTTGAGTTCTTTGTGAGGGCATGCAATTTAAAATGTTACAAATTTCAGGCAAGGGCATGAGAGTTCACATACAAGAATTCCCATTAAACTTGCAAAAATGCAATCCCCTCCACAATGCAATATCCCCAGGTGCCCTATTAAAAAAAGTGACCAACACCCCCCCCTGCTGGCATGCACAGTGGGTCAAAAGGGGTAATTCAGTTAATCTGACATATATTTACACCGCCTCCATCTCGTTCCCTGCTCTGAAGAACAGGGGTTAAAAATAATAACATTAACCTACGGGAGGCATGGACTAATTATCCAGAATATACTTAGCATTGTTGACCCTGCACAGGAACGGACTAGGCAAAGAAATCAGGCCTCGTACTTTAAGGCCAGGAGCCGATAAATTATGTATAACCAGCTGGTGACTGCACCTTAGGTGGCCAGATCTACTGCGTGAGCTACAGAAAATGTAACAGACCAATGTCATCAACCAGTCCGGGCCGGGCACTGAATAATGCAGGAAAAGCAAAAAAAGGTAAAATATGACCCTTGCTCCTCCTTTTGGGAATTACGTTCAACATTTTAGCAGTTACAGCAAATTGTTTGTCTTACTGTACCTTCTTAAGTTTTTTCCAAGAAACAAATTAAACTATACTTCTCGCCAACCCCAGGAATTTCCATGGTCAAGAACAATAGGGATTTGCTATTACTCATTTTCCACCTCACCTTAGAAATGGCCAAAGAGATTTACATATGAGCATGTGGTAAGAGATCTGGAAAGGTGGGATCCTATGAAGACTTTTAATTTGAGATCGGTTGAGGTTATTGTACAACTTAAAACAAAATTAATTTGATTAAATAATTAACCCCCCCCCCAAAAAAAATCTGCCGTTTTTATTCTATTCACATTATTACAGCATTTAGGGAGGAGAGCATTGTGATAAACTAATACCCAGTAAACATTCCGAGTTTCCAGAAAAGAAGAACATCAGAGGAGAAAAGATCTAAAAGAAGACTTTAGGTCCCAAAGAGACACTGTATCTCCTAAGAACTTGGGAGGCATAAGAAATTCTCGAGCATATGTGGCGGTTACATCTGTTCCCCAGGAGGAAGTCGCAGGATTTTGCCTTTCTTATGCATGAAATGTTTCAACTCACTGTGACAAAGTACAAGGAAGGAAGCGTATTTCAAAAGAAGAGAGATGTTGGAACAAGAGGTCATAATTTAAAACTAGAGGGTCAGAGGTTTCGATGCAATGTAAGAAAGTTTACTTCACTGAGAGGGTGGAAGATAAATGGAGCAGCGTCCCAGCAGAAAGAGTCAAGGCTAATAAAATGAGGGAATTTAAACATGAGGCAGGCATAACGCTGTCCTGAATCAAAGACAAGACCAGGGACTGATTAGGTCTGAGGACATCAGGAACGATAGATGGCTGAATTGTCATATTCTGTGTTTCTATGTAAATGATTGGCAAAGCCCACTTTATGAATGCACTGGAACCGTGTGTTTCCCAAAAAACGTAACTTGTCAATGTGATCAAGAATGTAAAAAAAAACACATTTCCTATTTGAAGAAGTATATAGTTTTTTCATAGCAATAACTTCTCCCTAAACACACTTATTGCTGTTCTTTATGAATGCTTAGTGGATCCTTTAAACTTCTGTGGCATACCCTTTGCAAATTCATGGGAAAAATCATCAAACTATGGACACCAGCTTTTCCTTCAAGCTAAGTATTTACTTTTTTGTATTTATTATCATTTTTTCAACTCTGGACAGTACGTATGAAAGTACATACAAAATACTTTCAAATGAATATGCTTCATGGGACACTGGAGTGTCCCTTTTAAAGTGAATATTACCAGTTTCCATATTATTCTCTATAGCACTACCTGCATTTCAACGATTCTTTTAATTAAAACATCTGCTTCTCAAAAATATATATATATTTATATATTTTGAAATATATGTTTGTATTACCGGCATGAGTATTTATAGTATATTGCTAGATGTCATGGGCTTCGCTTTCAATAATCAGTCTTCATGAAAGCGATTTGCGCTCAGACAAGTCACTTACTGTACTCTTGGGATAAAACAAATCTCTCTGGCGTAAGTGAAAGTAAATGGAATGGCTATTGCGCACTGTAATTCCGCTTTCCCATTTATTAAAGTGCCCTCCACTCACCTGCCACATCCCTTTCTAACTGCGGCGACTGGCGTTGAGTCATGTAAACCCGTATTGTGTGAGCAGTGGGCAGCTGGAATCCTCGGAGAATTTTCTCTTGTCAGAGATGAATCAATCATCTCGAAAGATGTCAGCATCTGCCCAAACTATTTTATATTAGAATAAATGGCAGATGGTGGTGTTTTTATATTTAATCAGTTCCACCAAATGCAGTTTCATCTCTTCTAAAATGAAGCCATCTGTACTGTGTAGGTGTACAGATCTTGCAAAGTGCCCACTATAGAACCTTTTTTTTTTTTCATTTCGAAAGGTAACACTATACATTATTTATTACTTGTTGACAAAAAAGGACCTAAACAGATTTAAAATATTACATGACGGAAATTTCACCCATTCTTACTTTTTTTTGTTGTTTGTCTTGATCGTTCCCAAATATTTGTCTCTTTGGAGACTTTGTGAGGCAGCGCAGCTTTTTGCATCTGTCGTTAACGTTTAAACTCGCCGGTCACTCCTACTAAAGTCCGGATTTAAAGATTAAGTAGAAAAAAAATACGCATGGTACGTAAACACTTGTTTTCGCCTTCCCTTTGATTTTTTAATCTGTTTGTTTCTACATTTGTAGGATTTCACGTACATATTAATAGAGTAAATGAATACCGGTTTCGATACATATGGCATGTTATTATTTCTGCTAACACATGTCGTTTCCATATTATTTGTGGGTGTAATGGAGCATGAATAATGAAATTCATGATTGTCCCTGCTTCACCCTTAGATTGTACAAATAAGTAGGAATATGGGGATATAAACGTTAAACCTAAAGTAAAGAGAATAGGACCACCAAATTAACTGCAGGTTAAACCATTGTTGTCATTTATTATTATTATTATTATTATTTATAATAGTATCAAAACTATTATTACTGATGTAAATATGTTTAGCGAAAAGGCATATCTCCAAACTTGAAGCACCCAAAAAAGACACTATGGTGAGAGGTGCCAGCATGGTGCCAAATGTTCTATACACACATAAATAAATCCACCGTTAAATATTTAATTTATTAGGATTATTGACATGTTTCTTTTTTAATTACACTTTTCCATAGGAAATTCTGGAAGTTTATCAGATATCAGATATATACCGGTATTTTTTTAATTTGCTGTGGTTCTCAAATGATTTTTCTGATGCAGATCAGCTGAACTTGCTGATGGCACGATTTAGATAATATTCCCAGCTAAGGAACTTAATTTCCAACAAGTAATTACAATATAAAAAAACGTAGGTTTCCATATGACAATCATACATTTAAACATATTTTGAATATCAAAATAGTATATACTGTCCAAGATTAGAAGTTTATGGGTATTCTACCCAGGGGTCTATATAGAGGATGGAATGAGAGGCATGAAAGGTACAGCTAGCTTTAGGTTTGGAAAAGGGAAGAAGAGATGGTGGAACCAGGTGAGGTAAGTGGAGCTGAATGCCACTCTCCTTCAGATGGGAAAAGCCAGTCTTGAGGGCCATCTGCCATACACAATTCAAATACAGAACGTTGTAAGGTATGGCTAGTGGTGGCCAACCATGGGTACAGTAACTATTACACACTACATTTCCCAGGATTCTTTCTCAGGAGTTGGATCAAGCCACCAGAATAAAACATATTAAGAATTTCTGATAATGAATTACTTCTTATGGATTTCTATAACACTTATGCATCTCAACATCCCTGAGACTCACAGAAAGCTCCTAGATTTTAAGTTTCTTTTAGCTTGGCCGTCTCGTACTTTCATGACTTGCCATAGAGGATTTTAAGAGAAGTGTTCGGTAGGATATGTTTCCTATTACTGCAGGGATACACGCCTGCTTTTACTACGCATTAGACATAACTTAGCTCCCATCTTTATAAGCTTTGCCATTGTCTTTAGCTTGTTGTATCACGTGTTGTGTTTCTTTGCGAATACAGTTTACCATAATGCAAATTTATTCATTCATATATTTGCATCAAAATTTCTGGGGGGAAAAAATCATTAGTTTTAAACCTTAGTCCCACATAAGGAAATAAACATTATTATGGTTGTTGTTATTACTGTTATTTATTGATTTATATGGCACCATTATATTCCGACGTGCCATAAAATGGTAAGTAGTGTATATATTCTGCCTCACTTAACAAAGCTGTGAGATATGGGTTCCTGAGACCAACTGCTAAGTCTGTATTGACCAGTACTCACACAATGAAAGTTCAGCAGACTGTCAACTCAGCAAAACTGACATGTAGAAGAGGATCTCAGTAAAGTTTTTAATCTTCAGGCTGACAATCCTTGAAAATATGTACAGATATGCAGGTGAAAAGACAGTAGTTCTTGCTAACAAATCACATAAAAATGGCTGCTACCAGACAGTATAGTTAACAGCACAGAATCTACCGGAAAGGGGAGGGGTTAGCTGAATACAACCTGACTAAGGGAGCCCAGCAGGGACAAATAACATACTAGCCAGTGGCAAACAGCATATAAATCAAAATACAAAATAAACCATGAGACATGGCAGTATACGTCTGCTTTACAAATGGGAAGTAATCATCCACATGGGGTTCATGATCTGCACTGCTATTTTTTTCATGTATTAAATTACTGATTTAGTCCAGAGTTGTTTGATATACTTTTGGTGGAGCAGTATTAATAGCAGGGGAGAGCTGTCAGCAGTCAGGCCCAGGGTCAATCCCAGGGTGCACCAGTAATAAAGCAGCCTAAAGTCCAATGTATGCTATCCCTATTATAACAATTATAACAAATTACTATCTATAACAATTGAACAAAAAGGCAATACATAAAAACACAGAAAAGAGAACATAGAAAGAATTTAGTCAGTAAATTATCCCTAGAGCCCTATTAGAACTTTTGGTGGCCGCACAAGGAATTGCAAGAAACAAGACGTTTTAGGCAGGTGGCCCAAACCTATTGAACCAGAGCTCAAAGGGTGATTTCCCAGTGCCCCACACACTAACTAGCTCTCCCCTAGTTTACTGTAGAGTCATATAAGCTTCCAATACCTCAGATTCCCAATCTCAAAGCGTGTGTGGTATATTACCCCAAACTATTTTTGACTCTATGGGATATTCTGCAGCAGAGGTGGCTAAGACCACTTGCTTACCGCATGCAAAAACTCCCGCCCACTTTCTGCAGCTATTTACAGCCAGGGGCGGGCTGGGCAGGGGGGCAATTCCACCCCAGGCCGCCCGAAATCTAATCTAAACGGCCGCTGGGTGCTGATGCCGCCGGCCGGCGCTACTTTAATACTTTTTTTTTACATTTAATATGGCAAGCCGGATCGGCTATTAAATAGAAAAAAAATAGTATTAAAGCAGCGCCGGCCGGCGGCATCAGCATCCAGCGGCCGTATGCGATGGCCGCCAAGTGATGGGAGCAGCGTGAGGGGTGAAAGCTCCGCCCCCTCGCACTCACCTTTCACCCCTCACGCTGCTCCCATCACTATGCGGCCATCAGATTGTTGGAAATCTAATCTAAACGGCCGCTGGGTGCTGATGCTGCCGGCCAGCGCTACTTCAATACTTTATTTATTTATTTTTAATATGGCAAGCCGATCCGGCATATTAAATAAATAAAAAAAGGATTAAAGTAGCTCCGGCTGGTGGCATCAGCACCCAGCGGCCGTTTAGATAAGTTTTCCAGCAGTCTGATGGCCGCATAGTTATTGGAGCAGCGTGAGGGGTGAAAGGTGAGTGCGAGGGGGCGGAGCCACTTCACTTGACTTGCCCCCCAGGCCTTAGGCTGCCAGCCTTCCCCTGTTTACAGCTACATGTGCCCTGTGATATTTTTCCCATTTGATGTGCCATTTACATCAGAGGTCATGTGCCGTTTTCGGGAAAAGTTAGCAGACGTTACTAGTTTCCCGCCTCTCCTTCCCAAAGAAGTTATAACAGCAATGAGCAAAAAACGCATGGTCTCCCTAGAAGCTCTGTTCCCTAACACAGCATTGTACATCCATTAGTCATTTAATTAATTAAATTTCATTTAATTAATTAACATAAAAAATGATGCAAAACATTTTAAATGATAAGTTGATGTTTAAATACTTGATATATCACAAATGTAGTTTGCATGAGATGCCAGATATAACATTAATTTGGTTTCTACAGTACAGACAACAGATTGAATTACCGTATCTGATAAGCTAGCGAAAATCACTTTTTTCTTATATTTTTTCTTAAGTGTATTGTCATGTTTCACCACAGGTGTAACACATTTGTGTGGATCAACAAATCTGCAAATCCATCACAATTTCAATTCATTTAATCTGGAAGGCGAGCAGCCTGCAAGGATTCATCAAACATACAAATTGCCCCGGGGGCATTCTCTTTTTATTCTGCAAAGAGTAAAAATAATGTCTTTCTGTTTGCTAATTCAAGAAAATCTTGAAAATATAGAAGCAATTTCCATAGAATATTAGTATGTGAAAGCTCAGCCAAGATTATATAGTCATATGTTTGAATGTCAGGGCTTTGTGTACAGAGAACTACCATTTCGGAACCCAACAACAAGAGGAGGGAAGGCGCTATAAGAGTACATATGAGAGTTTACCTGCTGGTCAGCTCTGGTAGCATGTTAAGCTGTTTCCATGCATGCTTTGGCAGCATCATCATGGCCACCATGGAAGTGAGCAATCTGGCAACAAAGGCAACAACCTACTGTTCTTACCTTTAGAAACCAGTTTTCCAGTTCCAGTTTTGGAACCGTCACCACCATATTCCTTCCTTATACTAAAGGTCACGCATCTCAGATGGTCATTACTCATAGAGGGTGTCTAGTGCAACTATAGCTTTCGAATTGCTGAAAAATGTCCCTTGGCGTAAAAAAAAATGTCTTCCTGCCTTCCTGGCATTTCAAGAGCTTGTATTTTCAATGATAAGGAAACAAACCTGGGAAAGTTCATCCAGGAAAATAAATGTACTCTTGTGTGAAAGTTGTTGAGGAAATAAACTGTGATTAATGTGTTCCTCCCACTCGTAGTAATCAAATCTTCTTGAGATTTGTGGATACGTACCCTTATAACTTGTAGTCTAGAACACACTGTTATATATCCAGCACAAGTTATAATATGCTCTATATTCTGTGTTACTTTTTTATTTTTTGTATTATTTTATTAGTTTGTATAATTAGAAGGAAAATATTGAGTAGTTGCAGTTTCATTAAGGACTTTTATTTAAATAATAAGCTTGACACTTTTACTATAATTACATATTTCCTTGCTGTAGTCTCCTGTCAACAGTCTCCTAACATATTTAAGATGATGAGAGTGCTTTGCACCACTGTCAGATGTTTTCCTGTGCTTCTTGGTCACTGTGTTTTTGGCTAACTCTCCAATTTCTCACCTTGGCCTGTCCTACTAAATTTTGAGTCCTGCCTGTCTTAAATATAAAGATACACTGTATGGAAAAAAGCATTGGGATACCTGACCATTACACCAACAGGGTTAATATGTAGTGCAGCTATAACATCTTCCACAGCTTCTGGGAAGGCTTTCCATACGATTTTGGAGTCTTTCTGTTGGAATTTATGCCCATTTATCCAGTGGAGCATTTGTGAGGTCAGGCACTGGTGTTGGTCAAGAAGGCCTGGCTCGCAATCTCCATTCCAGTTCAATGGGGTTGAGGTTAGGGCTTTGTGAGGCCTGGTCAAGTTCTACCACACCAAACTCATCCAACCATGTCTTTATTGGCCTTGCTTTCTGCACCACTATATAGACAAAACACCTCTACATATTTAAACCAGGGTTTGGACTAGGCCCTTTTCTATTCCAGCATGACTGTGCCCCAGTGCACATAGCATATGGTTGGATGAGTTTGGTGTAGAAGAACAAAATTCTCACCAAGAAAACTCACAATCTTCCCAGCCTGAATAAGGCATCTCTCATTACTGTGAAAGGAGTCTACTTTCTCGGCTATACTCCTTCCTCGAACCTTTCTATCTGGCCTTTGATGGCTCAGATGTTTATCTGGGGTTGTTTCTCTCATGCAATGTATTTGTCAAACTGAATAACGAGCAAACTAATATAGCGGCGGATAAACGTGCACAAAGACAAAGATGCACAAAACTAAGAATCTCTGTTTTTTCGGGTTCCCGTATATACTATTAGTTAAGACAAAATCCCTAGATATCTCCTAGCTAGTCTCCCTGGTCCCTTCCCCCATACAAGTCACTGCCTCTAGCTTATCTTCCTTAGAATAGCAGGGGTTAATACGGGAATCCAAGGGAGAAAAACCTAATAGCGTGAGAAAAATAGATCCCTAGCACTCTAACCCGAAACAACTAATAGCGTGAAATGCACCTCTTCATCAGGGCAGGGGGTCACTAAACGGAAAACCCGGCTTTGGCGTCAGGATTTAAAAGTCCAAAAGAGCGACTCTATTGGTCAGCTGCAGAGTGTTCGTCTGGCATAAACCAATGAAGAGCACCCATAAGTCCCATGGCCACTCAGGCCCAAGGGCTCAACCTGAGGGAGAACCAGATGGAGGATGAAAAACTCAATTTTGGTCTCGAGGGGTACAGTTCAGCCATCTCGCATTAAGAGCTCTGCCTACCTGGAAAACGTGGCAATAATGTTCCTACTTTGCCCAACGGTGGCAACTCTATGAACGCACTTTACAGACGAGACCCTAAGGAGGCGAAAATGAATGAGGGAACCAACAACCCCAGGCAGAGAGAAATTTCCTCATATTTCTTGCCTACGCTGCCCTTGTGGGAAGGATTAGTCTGGGCAAAGATCTCTATGTTCTGAAGCAGGGAATCCGCCATTGAAACACATAAGGATTTTTTACTGGGTGGTAAAAGTATATAGTGAGGGAATTTAAACGGGAATGGGATAGGCATATGGCTATCTTGAATCTAAAACGAGACCAAATATGTTTTGATGTCTTTACAACATGGAAAAAAAGATGTGCTGCATAGTTCTTGCTAGCATATAAACATATATAGTTATCATTGATTATATCATTGATTATTTGATGAATATTGGTATTTGGGGGGTTATCTGAACCCTAACAACTACCGGAAGGTATATTTTCAGTAATCCCTATCCTCGGCATATTTGGAATGATCAGCTGCACAGAAACACTACTATTTAAAACAAAGAGTTTGATTTATAACCAGTCCCTCGCCTCATAAATCACACCTGCAGTGTGATGCCCAGGGCTCCCTGTGTTCTGCCAGCATTTACCTTTTATAAATGATTTGGGTTTACCTCCCGTTGTGGTACAGCTTAATACAATCTCGAGATTCTCTCCCGATGCTTGCTCATACTAACAATCCATTTTTTTCTTGCCCACAGGGAATATAGTCCAAGTGTTTTGCAGGCATACGGAATATTAAAACATAAAACATGTACAGTATACTCTAAAAATGTGTATGAATTCACAAAAAATATCTAGCCATATCCGGTAACTAAAACTCCATCCATCAACAGAAAAGTTTTCACACAGACATAAAATTTGCTGACAGATAAGACTCATTCGGCCATCTAGTCTGACCATTTTTCCTGATCTATAGATCTTGTCCCTGATCTTGTCTTTATAGCTTTATACCTATCCCACTTCTCATGGTAGGCTGTCCCACTTACCTACCACCCTTTCAGTAAACTAACATGACTACTGCATGGACAACATAATAGCAAACTTTCAGGAAAAAGGCGATAAACAATACACTTAACTAGGCTCTAATACTCTAATTCTGGCCAAAGGGCCACTTGTTTTAAACCCACTACCACTGTTGAATTATGCTATCAACGGTTCAACCTAGAATATTTTTGAAATCCAATCACAATTCTCCCCAAATAAATGGTTCAAACAATGAGAATCTGGTTAATATGGATCCATGGTTGCAAGTTAGTGTGAAAGTGTCCCTTATAATATTTTCTTACAGAAAAAAATTCACAAAAGCAATGTAATGCAAATGTACGTAGTTGTTTATCCAAAGTCAATCCAGGACAGATTTCACAGACATTATATTTTTCACTTCAAGGTTTATTTGCCAACGTGCTTTGCAGAATGTTTATTTCATATACGGGAATATATTTGTGTCCATACTGCTGCCTCAGCACCATCTTGGAAATTACTGTGCGTGTCAATGCATTCTGGAGCATTATGATTTATGGCCAAAAGAAAGTCCTGCCAAAAGTACCTTCCCTTTTCTTGGTAGTGATGACTATATAACAAGTATTGATGCTCTAATATTCCTGACCGCTCTTCTGCAAGCCCCCTCACTTTTAAGACATCCTACAGAGGGAAGTGAACCCCCAATCCTCATTTTTTGCTCGGTTCTTGGTTCTTGGCAGGGGGTCCCTCGAGGTCTGATATCAGTGTGGGAGTTGGCCATCTGAGGTATGGCAACTCGGGTGGCATTAGCCAGACGGCTACATGCAGAATCCAGCAGGTCTCTTGTGTCTTCATTGGGTGATTGATGCTCGGTCATTGCTAGACAAACACTCTGACTCCTAATTATACTGATTATGGGGTATATATATATATATCAGTGTTGATAACCAGGGGCTTAAGAATGTTTTCTATGAGGCCAGATATTGGTTCAGTAAGTGTCCCATACCTGTTATAATAGGTCGTCCTGGGTTGCCTGACTTGTGGATTTTGGGCAGCATGTAGAAGGTCCCTATTTGAAGATTGGGAGGCACAAGATCTTCTAATTCTTTTATTAAATATTTTCTGCTGTTTCTATATCCATTATCGTGACTTTTAGGGTTGTAGAACACTGCCATAAACTCATACCCAGTAAACATTCTGAGCTCCTAGAAAAGATGGATGAAAAGAAGGAATGACTTGCATAACAAATAGGGACTGTCAATCCTACACATGGGCAAATATGAGGATTGGGAGGATGTCTTTTGCAACATTGGGGCAAACAACACAGTCCACTACATTATTTAAGTGGCACTACAGCGGCATATACATATTTATATAAGATAGATATAAATGAAATGCATCTGAATACTTTCCTCTTTTTTATTTTAAAGAACTCTAGCACTGCAAACTAGTTTATTGTATTTCCATTATCATCTTTATTATTAACTATTATTATTATATTATTATAATTATTTAGATTTCCCAGCTCTGTTTTCCATAGCAAAGCCAAAACCAGGTTATTTTACGCAATTTTTTCCCTCATTTCCCATGATCCTTTGTTTAAGACAGCGTTGAAATCCCACTCCAAGACTTAGCAGGAAGTTGCGACCTCTTCCAGAAGTGTTTAGCAGACAATGCATGAGGAGACCTGGGAACTTTCCAGGCTTTACCCGGAGTCTATGAGTGAAGTTCTCTTCTCCCTCTCTCCAGGCAGGAGGAGGGCAATTTAGCTTTACCCACGCCTCTGCCCTCCTTCCCTCCCACTACCTTTACTTTGGGCTAGCCCTACCTTTTTAAATGGCTAGCCATACCTACATTACAAAGCTACAATCACAAAAGTCTTAGTGCAAGGTAGCAATTTCAAACACGCTATACAGCAACAGAATATCACAAAGCTACTTATCAAATGAAATATACTATATAAAGTGCCTAGGTTCTGTTAAATTGTTGCGTATTGCAAGCTCATCACGTTTTGCATGTTATACACACGTTAAAAATAACATCTTAAGTTTTCCTGAAAATGTAGTTGGCAAATAAGTGCAAGTATCATACATATATACACCTACAGTAATCAGAAATATTAAGCCTAAATGATTATGATATGAGTGTAATAATTAGTTTCAGGGGTAACTTACAGCATCATGGAATATGATGGTTCTATATAAATTCATAAATAAAAATAATAATCGCATATATGACGAATGCCCTGTGACAGTGTTTCATACTGTGTTGTGGTAGAACATAAGTGTTGACGCTAGCCTCGGTTTACATTGGATTCCTTGGAACTGGTACTAAAATGTGTTTGTTTTGGGTAAATAAATACATTTTTTAAGTTAACATTCTCATAGGTTTCTGCACAGAGGATGTCTGATTTTTCTTATAGGTTGACAAATTAGTGCCCTTTCTGTTGTCCATTGCATTACAGTAGGGAGAGCAAAAACCATAATATTAAAGTAAGCAACATACAGAATCATTGATGAACACTGGTAAAGATAGCGACTCAGACACCCTTTCTGCTTGTAGTTCATGATCATACAATGAATATTGGCATGTTGTTAATATTTTTAGCGTATGCGGTCCGTGAGTTTTGTTTCTTCACGTGATCTCCAAGTAGAGCTCCAGGACTTTGTCTTTTACACCCTCAAAGTACAAATGAGAATATTTTTTCTTTTATCTCTAGTGGGAGACTATTTTCTTTGGCTTATCAAAGCACACCCTCTAAGTGGCTCTGTTGTCCAGCATGCTGGATACTGTCTCTGTCACGGCGGAGCAGGCTTTGGCTTTGTAAGTGCCATAGTTTCCTACAACTATCATTTCTGTTCTCGCACAGGTCAGACACTGCGCAGTTGTTGAAATTTTCTTCCGGAGCTGCTATGTATCTAAAATCAAACAATGTCTCTGTAGCTGTCTTAATACTGTCTTGACAATTGTCAGAAAAACAGTTGCATTCCATTACATGTCGTATGTATAAACCTTTACGGGAAGGCTGTCGGCTTTTAAGGTGCCCTAAGCAATACACGGAGGAGGACAATACGTTACTATATTACGTTTGATTTATAGAGGGCCAGCAGATTCTGTAGCGGTACATGATCAGCTGCTTAAGCTTCTTATATGGTAATACCACATATAACTATTTAAGTGAAAAAGAAAATAATAAATATATTTTATACTATTGCAAGTGACCACGAGATAAACACACACTATTCTTGTTAAGTCCTGGAGCCCTACTTGTAGATCATGTTAAAAAAACAAAACTCACTGGACCGCATACACTACAAAAGTGTTAACAACATGTTCAGTAATGAAAAGAAATAAAAGGATTGTAGTACCTGCAGCACTGCAGCTGCCCTCCTCTTCTGTGGTCTAGTGATTCTTGCCACTGATTGGGTGTTTCAAGACGGGGGGTTCGCTGAACTAGACCTGGAGTTTGGCAATCCCCCAAAACAACCTGCCTGTACCATATTTGCACCCAAACAGGCTCCCTGTGCTATATTTACCCTTCCAAACACTTATACATCCATGCTAAAATTAACATTTCACACATGCATACATACATACATTCATTAATTCATTCATACTCTCTCTCTCACACTCCCTTACCTTACCTGCAGCTTACCTCTCTGGCGCTGGCACATTGTGCGAGCAGCCTTGCCTTTACTCCACTGTGTCCCTACCTCCCCGTGCCAGCCCAAGATTGTTCACAAAGGCCCAGTCTGACCTGGACTGGCCCGGTTCAGGTCAAACCAGCCCTTTGTGAATAATTTTGGACCAGCGCCTGCATTCCTGCAGGCGCTGGGAAGCAGGAATGCAGCTGCAATAATAATATCAACTTTTTCCATTGTAGTTTCATATTAAGAATATATTATGCAAATAATTTTCAAATTGTGCATAATGTTTACAAAACTAAAACTCTATTCTTTCCACTAATATCACTGTGATGCAGCATATAAAACAAACTATAATTTCAGACATTATACCGCTGTGCTCTGTAAGAGTAAATACCTGGGCAAACCGTTAGATCCCATCTGTTGGTGCATTCTTAATTTCTGTGTTCAGCATTTTACATTACATCACTCTCTGGCCATCTCATCATGAGAGGGTGAATGAGATTACTTTTGAAAAGCATCAGCACTATTGCACTGCATTAATCTCTTGGACTTGGCAGTCGCAGTGGCTCGCCAACCTATGGCTATAGCTCTCAATAATGGAATTAATAATATTCAGTGTCAGACCTGAGCAGTTACTGAAACATAGAAAATACTGAAAAATCAGTCCCTGCCGTAATAACTGTGACCTGCAGCCCAGACACCCTCTTGAAATAACAATCTGAATGCTGTAGCAGTAACATTACCCTTCACTGGAACTAAGAGCCCCAGACCATTTTCCCTCCTCTACCAAACTTTACAGTAGGCACTATGTATTCTGGGAATTCGCATTTTCCTGGATTCTGACAAACCTCGATTTGTCCACCAAACTTCCAGATAGTAATGGGATTCATGGAGGACATGTTTCCACTACTCCAGTTGCCATGAGTGGCTTTACATCACTCCAGATGACACTTGGCGTTGTGCATAGTGATCTTCGGCTTGTGTGCAGCTGCTTTGTCATAGAAACTCCTGACATGAAGTGCTTGTGGGGATGTTGCTTCCAGAGACAGTTTGGACTAACTACTAGTGATGCTATCAAAGGCAGGTAAATGTGTGGGGTGGTCTAAACCAGTGGCGGAACATCCAGGGTCGCAGGGGTCGCGACCGGGCCCTGAAGTTCTGCCAGTCGGGGGAGGGGGGAATTATCCCTACTGCGGCCAAGCAGCAGGGGTAGGATCCAGACCCCCGCAGCGGAGGGCCCTTAACAGATTCTCGCACCGGGCCCTGAGGCTTCTAGTTACGCCCCTGCTCAATAACTCAATAATTAGGAAGGGTGTCCGCATACTTGTGGTCATGTAGTGTATATACCAAAATCTTTTCATCATACAAGATGAAAGATATAGCCTCATAAATCCAGAGGATGTTGGTAATAGAACTTTTGGATCAGCCAACTTGATATTCACATTTTTCTGCTGCTTGGAACTTTCTCATTTTGTAGACACTTTCTGTTTGCCAAATGATAATCACCGACAATCAGTGCAACAATTCCTCATTACCACTTTACTAAAGAAAGAAACCCATTAAGGACACGCAATGTACCATAAGCAAAATTAAACTGACCTCTCTCCTAGCACTTGAACATGTTCTATTCGTGAAGGTGAAGCCTCAAAGAATTGTTGCGGTATTTTTAAAAGTTAATAATACATCTTCAGATGCTATGTTAATTCAATTGTCAACTTACTTTCAATAACGTTCCTTCCCATGCTGGCAGCTGATCAAGAATAGGCAATTTTATTTATATGCTTTTCTTTTTATATACTATATAAAATACCACCTGTGTTCATTGAAAAGTTTTAGAACGAGTTCAAGGCTGGTATTTATAGAGATGTAGCTTTCTTTATTGAGGTATAACATCAGTAAATATAAGAGAAATGTGCAAATTTTAAATTTATAGAATTTACTAGTTTGAATATAGTTAAAGGGGCACTGCCAGACGTTAGATTGTAACCAATTCTAACACCTATGAATACACAGCATAGTGATTGTTATCTTTTTGTGTTTTTACATACAGTTTCATTTAAAAAAAATATCTACTGTGTTCTATGTGGGAGCTGGAATTTTGCTCATTTTAAACTGGCTCTCAACACAACATACCCGTAACAGCCCAGAGCCCCTCAACGCAGCCATGGTGCCATTGAGCATTGAAAAGGTTAACTACTGACATATTTAAGTTTTGCGTTTCAGTGGTGAAGAGGTTAAACACACGCACATACACACTTACTTTCATTGCAGTGAATAAACTTACCGTACTTGTGCTGGACGTTGTTTCCCTTTCAAGCTTATTTTATTTCTGATAAAGCCTTAAAGGGACAGTCTAATGTCCTGACACCCCGACTAGAGAAGAATGCATATAAAAGTATTCTCTGAGTAACCCTAACCATTTGTGTGTACTTTAATATGCATTCTTCAAAAACAAAAATAAAATGATTGCTCTTACCTGACCCAGAAGTGACTGTACTAATCCTCCTCCATGATCCAAAATGTCTTGCCACTGATTGGCTGCTTAAGCTGTCAATCATTGGCAGTAAGAACCTCCAGTGAAATCAATGGGAGTATGTGCTGTCACTGATTGACAGATTAAGCAGCCAATCGGTGGCATGGAAGTGCTCACATTGAAATCAGTAGGAAGAGTTTACACATGTGTACTGGGGTCTAATCAGACCCCCATACGCAGTGCTCACCAGAGCCAGCTCTGTAGCTGACTGGAGGTGAGTACATTCGGCCAAATGCATCTCCTGCACGGAAATTTAAAGGGACCACGCTTCTATGATATGCATTATGCATGTGATGGCTGGGGTGTCTCTTTAAAATGAGAAGTTTTGTTTGTTTTCATGTATTCTGGGGATAAAGCTCCCATGGATGTTGAGTTTATTATTCTTATCTGCTCTTATCACCCTCTTCAATAAAGCTCTCAGGACTGCAATCAGCTGTAAACTATTATTGGTCTATGGTGACCTTTGAAACTGAAGTGAACACATTTGACATAAAGTGCTGATGTCATACTTTCCACAAAGGGGAACAGCCACTCACTATGGGAATTCATAAAAGAACGGCCCTTAATATAAGCTTGAAAAAATAGATGCATTACCAGCGTTTTTCAAACAAGAACATTTAACAATTTCAATATACATATTAAATGTAGATATGTAACATAATTACATGCCATTCTGGGCAATATTGATCGGAGTAAATAGAGGAAAAAAAAGCCAGGTGAAAATCCTACTGCACTGGCGCCATCTTCTTCAACAGGGTGCCAGTGGGCCTGGAGTCAGTCCTGTCCCAATATAGCTTCAACAACCGTTTGACATGTTTGTAAAACTGGAGAAATTGCAGACTTGGTCTGCTGATCTCTACCTGACAGAGCCAGATAATGAGGCTGCTTTTCCTTTACCCTTAGGGTTGCCACCTGCTCTGTATTAAAATGAACTGTCTCTTTCTGTTACCTCCTGTCATTGCTTACGTTATACTAACGCAGGAATACTGTACATAATTGCAGTGGCTTTTTTTTTTGTTAAACCGTCCGCCTGACCTCTGATTATGAAAAAAGCAATTCTTGAATAAAATCAATTTTGTTCAATTTGAAAATGCTATTTACTTGCAATATCCGGGGTGTTTAGGTAATACATTTTTTTTAATGCACCATCTTATTATTTCTCTATTTTTAAAAAAATATATAAAAATACATTGAAATATAACATATTAAGACATTTATTTTTCTTCCTATTATATCCTGTCCACATCATTGTGTCTTATTTATAACCTTTTATGTTCTTTATTTTGTAGAGTTACCGGTTTCTCATTTTCTTTTTTTGCCATTTTGATTTTAATCTCGCTGCCTGTTGTGAGACGCTGCTCTTTTGTATATTACAGTTTATTATCCTGATTTATTACTTTGGAACGCTTGGGTAAATATTTATTTGTATTTCTAAATGTACCCTGGAGTATTGTTTGCTGTTGCAGACTTACAATACTGAATAGACTTGAGGTGTGCTGAGGTTCTGGAGAACCTGATGTAACAAGGTGGTGGAGAAGCCCTTTCTTGGTAAGGGCATCAGTGTGATCTCCGTCCATTCTTCTTTTATGGACCTTCTATGAATTCTCTTGCTGATTCTGATGAATGCTGAATAGTACACAACACAATGTTATATATTGAGCTCACCATAGCAAGTTTTGGATGTAGGATCCAGCTGCGTGATTCATTCTTCCAACAAAATGGTAGCAGAATTTTTTCAATAAACAGCTGATACCCCCTTCGGATTCTTAAGTGCGCCACGTCCCCGAGCATTATATTTTCGCTATTTCTTATACAAACCATCACAGAGCAGCTGCATCCCACTCCTATTTATTACGTCTATATGATTGGTGTGAATTCATTTGTTATTCCACCTTGGTTACTAAGGCTTGTCTTCCACTTAAAGCTTAATGTACCTATATGATTAGAGTAATCTCTTTACCATGTTATTTTTTTACAATGGTAAAAGCTGTTAAAATAAGCGCACACTTCTGTGCAGATAAAAGGAGCATTGGCAGCCTATAATTAAGGAGCACCTGAAGTAATTTGACAAATTAAATGGTTATTCCCTGGTCAATGCACGTTGTGCTGCTGCCTCCTTTCTTGTCACAACACTGTCTCTTTCGGCTTTCTTCCTTTTTATCCGCACCCCAGCATTTCGAAACGTTCCCTGGCAAACTGAATTGGAACTTGCTGACATTAGCACACGGGAGCTTGTTCCAATGGTTTGGCTTTTCAAAGGTCTCCTCTCTAGAGAAAGGTTCTCTGGATATTCGCATTATTGCCTCTTACACGTTAAATAAAAACAGTTTTCAAGCATACATACTATATCTTTTATCTGTTAAATAATTATTATTATTAAAGAAACCCTTCTTCTGTATATATTAGGAGGCTTTATGCAGCAGCTAGGCCTAGGACAGCTCTGGGTAGGCAGCAGTCCCTGTGTCACGTTACCATAGGAGATTGTCCTATTAGGAAACCAAGCTTCCGGAGCGCCACTGGTCAATGGGGTGGTTGGAGAGATCAGAGATACTAACGTCCGTCTTCTAGAGTTATATCAGAAGAAGGTGCTGGTGGGTCTGCCGTAGGTCTGATCCTACCCAAATACACCACCTGTTTTATGTCCCTGTGATACACAGTTTCACACTGGTCATGACACAGTTACACGCGCTAAATATTCTAACCTTCTAGAAAAGAGGAAAACTACAAATGTAAGGTTATGTGTATAGTAATGGTGCAGCTGGTGCTAGGTTTTCTAGTGTCCTACTGAAACTATACATCCAGGGCTTGTCTCCTGTTTGGTAGGACCATCAATTTTTTCCCCTAAATTCAGAGGTTACAGGGTTTATCTAACACTTACGTTTTTGATTGCCAGAGGAACACAGACAATATTTTTTGTCATTGATAATTGTCTGTGTTATGTTGTCGCTTTGGCTTCTCTTATCTGACGCAGAGGTCCTAGACATGGAATTTATAATTAAAGCTAGCTTAGGTTTTAAATGTTTTAATAGTAAGTAGTAGTTTACATGCAAGGTTACTACTAATAACACATAGAATGCACAGTTCCCACTACAAGAAAGGATTTAATTTATACATAGCAAGTGTATTTTTCCCTTGTGACAGGCTTCAGTAGCAAACCCAGCTGTGCCATCGGCATGGTGGTCCAACACAATTTATTAGTAATTTATTTTTCCTAATTTCAAGTCTTAAAAGATACATATTATCAGCTATTAAGAATTGCATCCCAATAAATTCCATAAAAACCTGTAACATTTTTTTTAGTTAATTCAGTCACGTTGCTGAGGATAGAAGAAGGAATTGTGGTTGTTTCCATCCCGATCAAATTACTTATGATTTGTATATGCTGGGAAATATCCCCGAGCATCGTGACCACCTATCAACATCAAGCTAGTGACTGACGGGGTGTGAAACAGGCACAGCATCCCTCTGACAGGTTTTAGCCTAGAGAAAAGGAACAACTGATAGCGTAACACTTTAACAAAAAACATTGTTATTAGCATAGTTTAATCCTTTATGTGCCAAAAGCTGTCCAGTACATTGGTTCTACATACATGTTTGGCATGATGAAGTACTGATGATGGCTGAGTGTAGCACAGCTTAATGATGTATCTTTTATTATAGATTTATTTTGTGTGTCTTTGCCCTATTGTTTTTCCAGATATCACATCTTACCCTTTTTTCAGAAAAAAGCATATTTGCCTCTACATTGTCCAACACAGGTCCATAAACCATACAACGCTATCTTTATTTTTTTGTCAAATTGAAGAAGGGATAAAATGAAACATGCTCCCCAATCTGCTTCAAGCTTTTTAACGATAATTCTTTTGAACAATAACGTCACCCCTGAATAATGGCTTTTTTTTTTTTTATTTACAAAATATCGTAACGGCAAAGAGGCATTAACCTATGACAGGTGCGTCTACCATGATACATTATCTCAAAAATCCTCTCTGAAATTCAGCAAATGGTCCGCAATTTAATTCACGAGGAGATAAGATTGATCATACAAAACATCTGAAAATTCATAAATCATAGGACACGCAGCTTTAGTGAATACTGGCAAAATGGTACAGAGCATGATTGATGGCCTGAATTTTATTACCATTCACTCCGGCTCAGGAGTCTAGTGAAACGAAAAGACCATTTATTTTACAATTGACCTATAGAAGGGATCCGAGTCACTCAGCCTGGTCTTTGGGTAGGGATGAACACATTAATGCAAGGAATTGCTTATCACCGTGATTATTTTGTAGCCCAATACCTAGAACCAATGTAAATACAGTACTCAGAAAGGTCAATTTTTTTCTCCGTTTTCCTAAAAGCGCAATTTTTTCGTAAAACACAAACAGGCAACCTAACCGCAGTGAAATAGAAATCCGAGCCGTTGGCTGGCTGAACAAGTGGGAGTTGTAGAGCACAGCCGGACTATTATTTTTTGGGCCTTAATTATGTGTACCGTATCATAAATAAGATATTGCTCACTATCTAACTTGTAATAGGCTCAGAATATACAACTTACAAACTTGTACCAACTTCTAATTATCCATAGAAGGATGAACTTCAGATCATGTCTTGTATGGCTGTTCATTTTACTCAAATTTAGAACTTCAAGAAAATTGAATTGTGCAACTGCCAGACTTAAATGAATCAGAATACTTGACTGTTTGGCTCATGTTCCCAGTTTTAATGATAAGTGATTAAAACAACACTTAGCAAAACTGAAAAGCCTCTTTTCGACAACTGTAAGTACTGCACGTTCATTTAAACCACTCTTTAAAAAAAAAGTAGCTGTGCACATGGTGGAAGTCGTTCCAGATAAACTGGTTGTTTTGCTCACCCCAACTTCGATGATCTCCACAAACTTTGCTGATTCTGGAGTGTGTGTCTGATCGCATTTGTTTGATCTTCATTTGATATTTAGTGGCACAGAAGGAAGGGTGTCACAGGAGTCCCTGCAGTGCAGATAGCCCCCCATGGACAAAGACAATTGTGACAAACATCAATGTGGACACACGCTGCCAGGAACGTGGCGAGGTGTGCACCACCTCTGTGCATGTGTGGTCATTGAATATGTCCATGTACCCCTACCCTTCATTTTATGCCTCCAACACAGTGTTACCTACGTTACACACCTGCAATATTTATTCGCAGTCACTGTCATCTGTCACCGTCAGGTAAAGGTTGGGCATCCTGAGACAATGTTATGCGTGTGTGTGGCTGAAGGTGGCATGTGCGGTTGAGTCAGATGAGGGCTGGCACCATTAAGCACAGAGGATGGGTCCAAGCTAGACGTCGAATAGTAATGTGTCCCAAAATATTTAGTACTGTCCAATGGATATTTATCCAAAATGGACTGCGCAAAAAAGAGCACGGAAATGATATCCCTAAATTGCCACTGCTCAACAGAAAATGCTTTCTAACTGAAAATCCTTTGAGAACAGAAAGAAATATTGCCTTCTACCAAACCAACCAAAGGGTTAGTACATGTATTGCCAACAGAAGCTTTTGCATAATATATATTTCATATTACTTTTGTATTATATTGTAAGCTTCCGAGCAGGACCATTTTTACCCAGTCTGTCCATTCTAGTTTTGTCATATCCTTTGAATGTATGGACTGTATTTAGAGTGCAAAGTGTTAGTATCATAGTCTTGACTCCTTAGCCAAAAAGAGATTTATTTTACACATTTAAGAAATGCGACAAGCCTTTTAGAGGAAAAAATAGGGTGCTATATTTTGCCCTTAGCAAAGCTTTACAATGTACTAATCATTTAAACCTTGGTTAGCTCATTTGTATAACAAGTAAATAATAATGACCATTCTGCTCACAATTTGTGCTTGCCGTAAACTGGCTTATTTTTTGCACACAAAATAAAAATTATTTTTTTAATGTTTTGCTAGTGCCTACACTATAGGCACAAATATAACTAGTGGAATAAATGCAAAAATACTGTTTATAGATCATATAGATCACGCTGTAGGTCCTCATGTTTTAGAGACATATATGAGTTTAGAGGTCCCTTTTAAGTTATGTGTTGCCCCCCCATGCTAAGCTATTTTTCATGAAGATGATGTGTTCGGCTGAACCCATCTCCTTGCTCGTAATTTACCACCATTCAGCTCTAGCACTTGGCACAGTTGAACGTTTCAGTTGTCTACTGAGACCCCTGTACGCATGTGCGGAAAGTGCCCCATTCATTTCAATTAAAGTTTTTTCCTGCCACTGATTGGCCGCTTCAAGCGGCCAATCAGTTACACAGAAAGTATGGGTGGCTGCAGCCAAGTACCCTTTTTCCAATTTGAACAATGTATATAAATTTACCTACAATCTGTAAGTATTTACAGTCTCCAATTTGCCAACACAGTCTCGGCATCGGCAGATGTGATAATAACCAGTATTAGAACCACTTGACTGACACCATTAGTGAATCATTACAAACGGCCTGCAGAGTCGGTTCATTTAGAAAGTTCTCTGGTATATAAATATGCCGGACACCGCTCTAATACTCAAAAGGATAATTCCATCCAAACATACTAGGATGTTTGATTAAAGCTCTAATTGATTAATATGTTTGACATGTCAGGAGTTCAAAGGCTATCTGAGAGCAGCCAAATTCCCATAGCAGATTAAAAAAATAGAGGATAGGGCTAATGTGCGGAATTAAAAAGAGATCAGCATTCTTGTTGGAAATGGATTAACATTCTGATATCCCAATTAAACACTGAAGCAGGCTTCTATCATCTCTTAGGTGAAGAGGATTAATCAATCATGGTGCAGCTGCCAGCCCTCCGAGGGACAATCCACTACTGATGTACGTCAGACAATGATCATTCCCAACTTACCTCTAATCACTAGATGTGCTGCTCTATGGAAGCGCTTATCAAATTCACAACCAATAAAATCAACAACTAAATTACTTTTCCACTCCTGTGCTTGGGCTAATATTTTACACAATGTTCTTAAAATCATTAAAACTTGTAGGTATCTCAGATGTTGGAATCCCTCAATGCATTGCCCAGTTTCGTTTTCCAGCAATGGAGCAATGTTGGCCTTCCATGGTTCATCATTCTCAGGAGATATTTTAGGTCTCTTTAGTTATAGATAGTGTGCACCTTGTAGATGCATGGATGGATTTTGCAGGATCTCCCCATATTCATGTGTCCTCTCTCTTGCCCCCAGCTATTTCCAGTGTGGGATATGTGTGGTCGCCCTCCATTATATACTTACTGCCAGTGAGCTCCAGTACTGGCTCAGAGAAAGAGATTTAGCTAACCTAGAAATAAAAGTGATGTGCCCGGTACCAACAGTATGCCAGTAAAACATGAATGGTCACCTGCAGAGTTTGCAGCATAACAAAATATTATACAAAACGTTTAGGTGACGTTTCCATGGTATACAAACAAGGTGCGTTTTAATACATATTTTTTCTGTACTGCTGCATAGGTTTTTTAGTATATTGAATCGAAAATTGTAAAATTTGGAAAAAGCGACCAGATAGTTATAACATAAATTTAAGCAATTTGAGAAAATATTTTTTTATCTGCATATTTGAAGTTTATTAAAGGATATGATATGTTTCCAACATATAGCTCAAATGGAAAATATTTTATTTCTACTGTGTAAAATGTGAAATATCCTATTGGAATAATATTCAGAAGTCAGGCATCTATACTAAGGTTTCATGATACTGAATTTCTCTTGCATGCCATGTACCAAGCCTTATCCATCCTAAGCATATATTATATGTATTCCAGGGAACCTTTGTTTTATCTCTCACCGCATTCCCTGTTATTATTTCTTTCAAACCTGTCTCTCCAATTTTGAAGATGATGCACGTCTAACAATGAGTGTCTTTTCCATGCATTTATTCTTTCTTTTATACTTGCCTTTCACGGTTTGAAGATAATGATTTTTTTTACACCTTTATTTAAGGTGTGTCAAGCAGCAACATTGTAGGCAAATGTAAGTTTGAATCTTAATTAATAGAATCTAAATTATGACAAAAAAATTCAATGCTGCTCCCATATCACACAAGTAGTGAACCAACACATGGATCAAGAAAATGCTGCACAAAATAATGAACAAATAAAATAACACACAAAACATGTATTAACCAATTATATAGTTAAGTGAAGCTAAACCTTGTAAGCAAAAAAAGCAAACACAATACCATATTGAAGTGTGTTACTACAAACAGTAATGTGTGCCAAAAAATATCCCGTTTTACAAAATGTAAAAATAAGGCACTTACCTGACCCAGCCATGCTGCAAAATGTTCCCTTTTCTTCCAATATCTAACATTTCTTGCCACTGATTGGCTGCCTGAAGCTGTCAATCAGTAGCAGGAAAGTACATTCATTAAAATCAATAGGAGGAGTTTCCTGTCACTTAAGCAGCTGAGGCGTGATAAAAGTGGTACATTTATTTGGAACGTTCAAAGTCTGAATAATGGCTTAAGTGTGCCTTTAATAAAGACATTGTGTAACACGACGATTGCAGAAAACTACATAAATACCACAAGCTGACGTACAGAATATATTAAACAGAAATGAACAGCTGTGGAAATTATGTATGTTCGCTTACCTGTATACTGACGTGTTCCGCTACGTTATCAATATACCAATTCCAGGTGCTAATAAAAGTACCTGCTAGATACAAATCATTGAAGTGGAGTCCTTAAAGGGACAGTCCCGTCCCCAAAACTGTATTTTTATCTTTTTAAATAATGTTAAATGTACTTTGTACTCTTTTCAACACCTAACCCACTATAAGAGAAGTAGATATCCCTTCAGTGACCTTATAGGTTCTTTGAGTCTGCGCATTAAATTATTTCGATACATGCTTCCAGATGGTCATTGAAGAACCTTGGGAAGTAGAGCAGAAATCAACAGGCAGAGCAAAAACAACCTCCTTCTCGCTCCACCAGGATATTTGTGATTATCAAGATTTCAAGGAAAAGTTTTATTTTTTTGCAGTTTACCTTTAGGTGGAGTGAGACGTATACGAGGGCAATTATAATAATGTTCATCATGGAGATAATAAAAGCTATAATTTATATATAAGGGTATCTTTCTGGAGCTTGGTTACTGTAGCCTTATCAGGTGTGGGCAGGATAATATACCTCCTAATAAGTTACCATGGAAACACACCTGTGCTCTATTTGGGAGAATTTAAAACCGCTTTTTATCTTTAAAAGGAAGATGTGTCTTGGAGTTCTTCCTTCTGGATTTTTAAGGCGTGCTAAAAGAACAGTCTGCATTTTAGATGTCCAATGTTTTTGTTTTTGTGCCAGACTTGTGGCAAAATCTGGCTTGATAAGCCCTTTCGTGACAGGGGTGTCTAGGACCATTTTAGATGTCCAATGTTTTCGTTTTTGTGCCAGACTTTCGTGACAGGGGTGTCTAGGACCTTAGTTTAGTGAATAGGCTCCAATATTTCAGAATGAAATGAAAATATTTTTTAAACTATGAATGGATGAGAAATAGTTTTAAATTAAATGGAGATAAAAATATAATTTGTTCTAAAAGTTACTCTTATTTTGTGTTTTTTTTTTTTTTTTAAAGAAACCTCTTAGGCCATCAGCTGCTGATAACTGTAGTTATCACCTATTGCATTCATTTTTGCCGCTGTCTATGGAGCAGGGTAAGGCTAGCAACTTTGTACTATAAAAATTGTGTCAGGAAAATAGACTTACCCTTCAGAATATCCTCGGCAATTTAAAGAAATAAAAACAGCCGAGTCTAAAAACAAAAGCACTTTATCAAACAGGACTGAAAAATGCACAAAAGATTTGGATTTGAATTATCCCAAGTGTCCCCAGTGGTCAAGTCAGGAAATGCACATGAAACAGTGGTAATTCTTTAAATACTAAATACCCCCAAAACATTATCTCTTCCCTTCTTTTATCATATATGCCCTAATAATAGTCTTGCTTCCTATGCACGGGTTCACTATTCTCTCACTTTAATGTAAAAAAAAATCATATATTATATATTGTATTTTCATTGATGACCATTATAGCTCCAATCATCCTCGGAGATCCAGAGTTGTTGTCATATGTTACCTACATATTTCTGTGAATATTGAGAAAACCTTAGTTGTTACTATTTTTATAAGGGCTAGCTGAAGGTGAGGGAGGTTGAAGTACCGCGACAGATGGAGGGATGCAGGATGCCTCACTGACTATGCTGTATCTCAGGGTTTATATTACATGCAGACAGCTAGAGCATGTAATATTGAACTTAAGCATTGCAGACGTTCTAAAGGACATCTTTCTTTGATCTGTTGGGTTTATTTGTTCAAGCAATAGCGTGCAGGAGGCTTGAACGTTACAAATCGAAGACTTAACTAGGGGCATCGATTCGCGGAATAAAAATATAATTTCGTCTCTTTATAAATCAATGGTGAGGCCGCACCTTGAATATGATGTGCAATTTTGGGCACCTATTCTAAAGAAGGATACCATAGCACTGGAAAAGCAGCAGAGGCGGGGTACAAAATTAATAAAAGGAATGGAGCGCTATAGTTATGAAGAAAGGTTAACTAATTGAAATCTGTTTAGTTTAGAAAAACGTCGCCTCAGAGGGGATATGATAACATTATATAAATATATTCGGGGCCAATACAAACCATTGTGTGGAAATCTGTTCATAAACAGGACTATGCATAGGACACGTGGTCATGCGTTTAGACTGGAAGAAAGGAGATTTAGACTAAAGCAGAGGAAAGGGTTTTTTACAGTTAGGACAATAAGGATGTGGAATTCTCTGCCAGCAGAGGTAGTTTTATCAGAGTCTGTACAGACGTTTAAACTGCAACTGGATGGATACCTGGAAAAACATAATATTCGGGGATATAATCTTTAATTATGGGGAAACAGCTTATTGATCCAAGGAGAAATCTGACCATTCTGAGGTCAAGAAGGAATTTTGTTCCCTGGTTAGTGCAAAATTGGAAAGAGCCACATCGGGGGTTTTTTGCCTTCTTTTGGATCAACAGCAAGAAACTAACACATATGGGAAAGGCTGAACTTGATGGACGCATGTCTTTTTTCAGCCTATCTAACTATGTAACTATAATTTAGGAGACATCAACTCAGAGGAAGTCAAATGGCCATGCATTGGGTGGGTAGTGGAAGTGTTTTGTTTTTTTTTTAATTAAAATAATAAATAAAATGATTATTAAACACAAGATGCACATCAGTGTTAGCCCTTGATAATGCATAACTAAGTCAGAGAGTTGGAATGTTCAACTCTTCTGATAACTCCCATTCAGTGCGCTTACCTATACTTACCCCTACCGCCCCCGACCACTCCTCTCTGCAGCGGCCTACCTCTGCTGTGAGCTCCAGGACATGACATCATGTAAGTTCACTATGGATCCAATGTTGGTTATGCTCAAAATAGCAATCTGATCCCTATTATGCTGCCGAGGGGCTGTCAAACCCCACCCTGCAAATGTAACCATAGGCTAAAGTAATCCATTCTAATCCATTGTAATTTATTTGCTAGTTTTTCCCTTTATTTTACAAAGCATTTTGGCTGACATGCATAACAATGCCAATTTAAGTTATATTGTTAAGTTTTGCATTACTTTATTGCTAGGAGATTACTGAAAACGTATAATTATCCTTCCAGATTTGATTTAATGCTTTGAGCAGGAACACATGTTATGGTTACTGGGAACATCTAACAGGCATATCACATGTGTACAACCATCTGCAATTAATAATGTTTCCATTATGATATATGTGAAATATCCAGGTCCGATATATATTTTTTAAAAGCAGTCATTTAACCAGCTGGGAGCTAGGAATATACGAACAAAGAGTTTATCCATTTCGTTAAAACTATCTGCATGGACCTGACAGATAAGTCTATAATATGTAACAGCTTTTTTCTTAAATATGCACTGTGGCAAAAAAAGTAAGTGAATCATTTGGAATTACCTGATTTTCTGCATTCATTCATAAAATGTGATCTGATCTGCATCTAAGTCACAACTATAGACACAGTGACACAGTGTGCATAAGCTAATAACACACAAACAAGGATGATCTTTAATGTCTTTATTAAACACGCACCTATTAAACATTCACAGTGCTGGTGGAAAAAGTAAGTGAACTCTTGGATTTAAAACCTTGTCGACCCTCCTTTGATAGCAATAACCTCAAACAAGCGCTTTCGGTAGCTGTGGATCTGCACAGCGTTCAGGAGGGATTTTAAACCATTCTTCCTTAGAGAACTGCTTAAGCTCAGTTGTATTCCTAGAATGTCTGATGTGAACGGCACCTCTAATGGGCTAAGGTCTGGGCTCTGACTGGGCTGCTCCAAAAGTAGAGTTACTTTGCTATTTGGGGTTATTTTCCTGCTGTATTACACAGATTCTACTGAACTTCAGCTGGCGGACAGCCACTCTGATATTATCCTGTATGATACCTTGATAAGGTTTGGAATTCATTGTCCCCTCGATGATAGCAAGCTGCCCCAGCCCAGAGGCAGCAAAACTTACTAAAATCATGATATTCCCTCCACCTTACTTCACCATTGGGATCATGTTTTCACGTTGGTATGCTGTGCCCTGGCTTCCTCCGTGGTGTTCATGCCTGCCCGATGTTTTATTTTGATGAATGTAAGCTCTTTGAGCTCTTTTGTATACTTAATTGTAGATATTCTCAGATTTCTTTTTTGCGAGGCATGGTTCACATCAGCAGATGCTCCTTCAGAATAGCAAACTCAAGATGTTTGAGTTTTTTTTTATGTCAAAGTAGCTCTAGAATACACTACCAATCCTGTTTCATTGATTGGACTCCAGGTTTGCTAACTCCTGACTCCAATTAGCTTATGCTGAAGTGATTAGCCTAGGGGTTTACATACTTTTTCCAACCCACACTCTTAATTGCAGTAGTTTGTAGTAGATGGTAGCACCAAAAACAGGTAAGATGAACGTTTCAGGGGAGATAAGCAAAAAAAAGATTAAGAGTGCTATCTAAAATAATAACAATAATAAAATACTTTAAAACACAATATTTTTTAAATCTATACATGTATTGTAGAGTTCCTCTAAATATGTTTTTGGTGAAATCTATAGCAAGTTGTTTACTTATTATCTATTGCAATATGTCCTTATTAAGAAATCGAAAACAGTCAGGTGCTTAACAAATTCTTTCCTAGTATTAGACAAATGTGACTTGTGATTTTTGTTTCTCGTTAAATGACTGACATTTCTAAGAAATCACAGTGAAAGGACAGTGGATGGGGGTCTCTCTCAAGACGACGGAGTTGAGTGTGTCCTGGGCTGCTCTAAATTGAACTATTTGAGGCCATAAACATGAAATGCTTATTTATATGTGTTTTACTTGCTGTTCTGCCTATACCTGCAAGAGTATCTATACTAGTAAGGATTATAGTCAGCATTTACACACTGACTGAATCATTTCTGTGACTCTTTCATAAGTTTTAAATGCAAATTTCCCAACATAGTGGAGCTTTGTCAGCCCTCTCTACGCCAAGTGACGCCACTCTGATACCACTTGTAAATAATATGGATTTCTATGGCTTTTAACGATTGCTATCATAGCTCCTATTAAAAGTGAACACATTTAAAATATTTGGACAAATTGTTTTTTTTTTTAAATAAATATATAAAGATAATAGGAAAATACATCCCTTCATTCATACTAATCCCGATAAAACCCAAACATTGTTTTTCTTTTTAAACCTATTTATATTATAGAGGACAATAACCTCAATTTTAAAGCAAATTCTGACTTTCTTTTTTTTTTAATTTTCAACATAAAAACGCAAATGGTAAAGTTCCCTAAACACTCTGCAGCTGCAGCTGTATAGAAATAAATGTATCTTTTAAACAACGTGCAATAGAAGTTCGTGGAAGGGATGGCTTTACACCTTCCCCTTTTCTTCTAACCACCATTATTATATTTATGGTAGCTGCAGTTCATTATTTATACTATAGCTCAGTCAGCATTCTTTTTCTTTTATTTCAGTTCCTTTTGCATTTGGCCAAAAGGCTGTGCGATATTATCTTCTGAAAATAACAATATCTGTGAAAATGACTTTACCTACAAGGCTGTACAGAAACAAAAAAAAACCGGCATTTTAAAATCTGGTTTATTGTTATTTTATTATAAACAACTTAAGGGTCTTTTGAAATACTAGCACATCGTATGAGATCATTTTTGTCTTCGCATAATCGCAATCAGTATGCTGTTTTGGAGTTTCCACGTTTTGTCTTTGTCTAATGCTCACCTTATGTGAGTAAAGAAACCGAATTCAATTTCCAAGAAGTAACAAATCTTCTCTTGAGTCAAATCCGTTAAAAAGTCTCCCATCTGGATCGTATTGGTTATAATTTGACTATATACAAATGTTTCCCATCTTGAGTGTTTTTATATTCTGCTGCACACAGATTAAGACGCCGTGTCTCTCAAGTGATCCCGCCACTATGGCAGATACAAAAGATGGGTTTTCCGTTAGGCAATGTAGGCCTCAGAGTTCCTGGCTGCCAGCTGGCACATCTGGGTTCAAAATGAAAAACACAGGATAATAGACCCGTACGACCAAAAAAAAACACAAAAAAAATCATGAATTTTCTATTCTGCCAACCCACTTTGCTTATTCAAGGCTCTCGCTTTTTTTTCTGCGTTTTCCTTTAAGCATATTGCAGAATATGAGTAAAATTATATTCTCATATTGGCAAAATCAGGTCTCTTTGGATACAGCATGGACATATTTAACTTCGGCTAAAAAGGCTAAATAAAATTGGATTAATCTTGCAAATTGAATCAAGGTGAATGCTCCCAGCAAGCAGCAATCACAATTGTAAAATCAAACTAACTATAGTACACAAAAGTTTCTTTGCAAGTATTTTGGCAATAACGACAATTTGGAGCTCCCCTACGTTTTTGTTCTCAAATTGTAAGAGATAGATAGTCCAAAGAGGTGTGTGCTATGTTTTGTAGAGTGTTGCGGAATATGGGGGTGCCTGTATATCATTTTTTTTAAATGAATAGTGTAGAATCATGAAACCTTTGAATATCTCAGAGGGTTCTTCTTCAGATCCAATGAAGAAAGAACCTTTGAAGGATTGGAAGCAACTGTACATGGAGAAAATGTACACTTTTTGGGATTTGACCCCTACTTAATGCACTGAACACTGAGTAGCAAGTACGTTATGGTAACAAGAAATCTCACTGCATTTATAGCGGAGGGGCATCCCTACACTTTCTCCTTTTAATATAACAATTTAACTCCCCATGACTCTCTGCTTAGTGAATTAAACCCAATGTCTCATTTTCATTCCCCTAGATGATTTCACCCTAAATCAAAAATGTATAACCTTCCCCATTTCTGCTCTCAATCAGCCAGCCAGGTAAGTCGGTGAATAAGTATGTGATATATGATAGAATAATATCACACATGCAAGACTAACTACCAGCAGAATTTAAACATCTAGAAGCCCCAAGTCTGTTCTCCCGTCTATCGTCCAAATAAAGGAATATGAATGACAAAACTGGATGATCATTATAGAGTCGCTCGCTTTCCTTGGTTAGCTTGTTGTTGTAACACAGACTTTCAAGTGATCAAAGTATATGACTTAAATAATGTATCATTCTATCATGCAGACGGACCTGGAGGGGGATGAAGATGTAATCCTGTTACTCCGGGATTCCGTAACAAAAAAACATCATGCGTTCCATGATTTGTGATGCCTTTTGGCACTGATTATGAGCTATCAGACATCAAAGACGTTTTATGTAAAATATTTTATACGATACATTAATAAACAAAAATCATTTATTCAACAAGTCCGAGAATCTGACAAGACAGCCGATATGTTCCGCGTGACAGAATCTGTTTGTTAAGAGGATAAAAGCCCTTAGACATTAAACGTGATCGACAGGTGATAAGCGTACAGTTTAAAAAGGTAGCATCTATTACCAAAACATGACATTATAATTCAAAGTCAAACTATTCACTAATAGAAGAGATTATAGGCTGTTGAGCTGATGTATGTTTTAAATGTTTGTTTTAAATATAGGCACGGTAGGGCACTGTGTGTTTTTGTCTTTTCATGGATTGACCAGCAGTATATTACTATATGAATTAATACAGGTTGCAGGTCACTACATAGAGACGTACTCTGTATATATAGACCTGTGCCAGACGTCGGTGTAGTAATAGGGAGGGAGTGGAACAAGGTAGGTAAGACAAAAAGTAAAAAAATGTATAGGACACTAAAACACCTTATTGGAGCAGTTCCCAAATACACCTAAAGAGTAAATGCAGTAAATGATATGGTAGATGTTAAGATTAAGGATATGTAGAGCTTTTATACAGTTAAGGAACAAAGTTGCAGTTTTGCCCATTCATGCTGTAGAGCATTTGTGGGGTCATGCACTGACATTGGACAAGAAAGCCTGGTTCGCAATCTCCATTCCAGTTCATCCCAAAGTGTTTGATGGGGTTGCGCTCAGGGCTTTGTGCGGCCAGTCAAGTCCTTCCACACCAAACTCATCCAACCATGTCTTTATGGACCTTGTTTTGTGCACTGTGGCACAGTCACTCTGGAATAGATAATGGCCTTTCCCAAAAGATTTTCCTTCATTGGAAGTAAGGGGCCCAACCCCTGACACCCAGCACCATACCATTATCCCTCCTCCACCAAAAGTTACAGTTGACACAGTCAACAGTCAGGCAGATAAGGTTCTCCTGGCATTTGCCAAACCCTAACTCGTCCATCAGACTGCCAAACAAAGAAGCGTGATTCGTCACTCCACAGAACTTGCTCCACTGCTCCAGAGGCCATTGGAAACAGTGGAAAAGTAGTGTTTTACCCTACTTAATCCAACATATTGTACTTGGTGATGTAAGGCTTCCCTACAGCTCCTTGGCCATGGAAACACATTTCATGATGCTCATGCAGCACAGTTTTTGTGCTAATAGTAATGCTAGTAGAAGTTTGGAACTCTTTCGCTACGGAATCAGTAGTGTTGGCGACTTGTATGCACCATGCACCTCAGCACTCAGTGACCACGCTATATGACTTTATGTGGTCTTCCTCTTCATGAGTTATGCTGTTCCTAAACTTTCCAATAATACCGCTTACAGTTGACCGTGGAATATCTAGCAGGGGTAAAATTGGATTGAACTGACTTATTGCAAAGTGGCATCCTATCACAATACCCTACTTGGATTCACTGAGCTCTTCCATTCTTTTTATAAATGTTTGTAAATGTAGACTGCATGGCTAGATGCTTGATTTTATACACCTGTGGCGATGGTTCTGATTGAAACACCTGAATTCAATAATTAAGAAGTGTCTCAAACTTATGTCCATACAGTGTATAAGTGAATACCTATCCATAAAAAAAAATAAAAGAAAAGAAGAAAGGAAGTAACTAGATGTAATGCCTAGTCAATGTAGAAATTATGACTTGGGATTTGTTTATGTTTTTATGTAATTGTTATAATTATTCCTGTGGATAAAAAAATTTTTTTTGCTCAGCTATCATATGCATTAAAGTTCCTTTCAGGGCTAGAATATACATTAAATATTTCACTCTCTCCTAGATATTCTACATCAGTGGTTCTTAACCTGGGTTCGATCGAACACCAGGGGTTCGGTGTGTCAGTCTTGTGGGTTCGGGGGAGGTCAAGACACACACCCGACAATGACATGAGAGTGGCACTTGCCAAGGTAATCCCGCGCATTTCTGAACTGGTCTCTGAAAGGCAACAGCAGAAGTCGCACTGATTTGCAGTAAATATTCATTATTATGGTTTTGTTTTTGTGTGAAAATCATGTTTTAATATTTTAATGGTTTTGTTCTTTGTTCTTAATGGTTTTGTTCTTTAATGGTTTTGTTCATTTTGTGCACCTATGTATAAAAATATACCTATGTATAAATATATACCTAAAGATATACCTATGTTTTGAATTTGAATAAATCATATTTTATTTTTCAAATGAAGAAGGGTTCAGTGAATGCGCATATGAAACTGGTGGGGGTCAGTACCTCCTACAAGGTTAAGAACCACTGTTCTACATGCAAATAATTTCCAAATAGATTAATCTCAGTTGTTTTATATGCTATAGAATTGTCTTCAGTTGGCTAACAAATTGATAAAAAGTGAAATCCCTCTCTGCTTTATAAAATACAAAACAAGACAAGCAAGTCATTAACCACCCCTTAATTCTCTCGCTTTGGAAGCAAATGCGAAAGACAAAGTATTAAACAACCCTGGGCATTCATCAAGGGGTGATAGATTATAACCATCATCATCTTGAAATTAGTAATTAATCAATCTTCTGTTTGCGGCGATAGAAGGCTATTTCATGTTTGACAAAAGAAGAGGCAGTTCAAAACCAATCAATCTTTCTTAAGCAGTTGAACAAATTGAAAGAGTTTTCCAAAATAAAAGGTAATATTACCACCACCATTTGCCCCGGTATAAATGGCACGCGGGTTATATGTTCTGTAACGCAGACTAAGGAACAGTAAAGAGCGCAGAATAATTTCTCATAAGAAATACATTGTAAGATACACTGAGCATTTTTATCATTATTTATTTTATACATGTTTTTTTGCCGGTATCTAAAAGTATTAAAAGAACTGGAATTTATTGTTGATTTAGTCCCTTTTTTTTCTACATTATGAAGTATTGTATAGTTTGGAGGTCACATGTATAAATATGAGTACTTTTTGAAATGTCTGTAATAAAGACACTTATTTACCTGTTAGCGGTCTAGATTCCTCCCCGGTTTGAGGACAGAAGACCCAAGTCTTTAAGCTTCGTCTGGAGTCTCTTGCTGAAGCTGGTAATGTAAGCGACCCGCAATAGTGGTAGATCACTCTAACACAGAACCTACTTGAGTGATCCGGCCAGGCCGGTTACGCATATAATAGCGCTGCTGGCTCCTGATCAACCATTAAAAATAGGTACCCCCAAGCACCTCTGCCTCTACAATTGAACCTTGGGGTCTATTCACTAAAGGGAGAGTTGACATGGGGGTTGTGGTTTTATCTCCCATACTTCTCTATTAATTTTGTATGACCAACAAAGGCAATTTTGTTCAACAACAAGGGATAGGTGAGCCCTATAAAATACCTAATTCAGTGATGAGGAGACTTTGAAGAAAATACACTGATTTAATTATACATTATACAGGGCCAGCCAAGCACTCCCTGGAGAGAAGTTCACTGGGATTGGTTCTTCACAACGTACAATGACGTCAAGGAGCTAAAACCCAACTCTCATGATCCACCTCTAGACCTGTCCTTAGCAATGTGTAGTTAACGAAGACTATTTTACGTTTAATATATATAATACCATTGTTTTAGAGTCTGATAATTAAAATCCGGCTTATTTTCCCAGGGAATTTTTAAGGTTTCTTATTTGTTGCAGATCTCTTATAGACATGCAGATGTTTTGGTGAGAGGAGTGCATAGCCGCTTGTTGTGAACTTACTAACGGTTTTACAATTCATTGTTTGTTTAGACGTACGAGTTTGCGTTCCACAGCTGTTCTTGCTAATGCTTTTCCCATTATCTGGAGATGAAAGGATCATAACTCTAGTGTACTGTCTTTATATCAAAATATCATGTTCTGAAACACAGGAAACGGGATAAAAAGAAAAAAGTAATTACCAAATAGGCCCTTTAGGCATATGTTTACAACAAGGTGGCATTGTGTCCTTACGCACAGCAGTGCCAGTTTTTTGTGTGTGTATGTTTGTCTTATTTAGCCATAAAAGGTATAATCTTTTAATTAAGAAGAATAGGGATGTTAATGAGCCAAGCATGATATGAGAGAAAAAAAATAAGAAATTAAAATTATTTATTTCCATTTAGTACAAAGAAGTCTAAGAGAGCGTCGGTGTAATACCAGCACGTTGAAAACATATCTACAAAATGTCATATTTTTGTTGCAATACCAATGGAGCTAATAACAAAGCTGCAAGATAATCACTCTGTATTTAGAATATTCTACTAGCAATGTATTAATTGCACTTAAAACCGTCCTGGACCGGCCATCTGGCACACCAGGCAAATGCCCGGCGGGCAGCTGGCCAACAGTGCCCCATACTCCCTCGATCTGCCACCCAGCTGCACAGTACATGAGCATAATACCATAACGTGCAGCCGTGCGTATCCAGCCGTCTGCCTCGCCTATGCCATCAGGCAGTTACTGGTCTATAAGAGGATGATGGGTGTTGGAGATCAACAAGCTGCTTTTTGGCTTCTTGTGTTGTAGGATGACTTTATTGTATACACTTCTAGTTTACATGGAGAATTTGCATTTAACAAACAGACTATTTTGTAACTCCTGCTTAGCGCACTCCAAATTGCTAAGTACTGTACATAGTTGTTGCTATATATACAAAATATACATACAGGGAAGGGGCAAATTTGAAGATCTTGTGCCACTTACTGAAGCTTGACTGTTTAATTGCATTTCCACATCTAGCCACTGGGGATGCTAGTGCAACTTGGACCGCATCCTATCGCGTCTGGATTATTTTTTATGTTATACTGGGTTCTGTCAATTGTTTCTTGTGTTGCGTAATCCTGGATAGTCCTCAATTGAACATATTGCCTGCAAAATGTCTTTTCAAATACGCTATCAAGACGCCTTCTAATCGTGTAATGACCCTCCCAGGCCCTGAACCGGGTTCTATCCCCAACTAGTTGCCTCCCTGCCCTGGACTGTGCTGGCCTCTTGTGCATGAAATATCCCTTAGCCTACCCTGTATGCCAATCCTTCAAAGCTAATCTATATTATTTTTTTGTTGGGTTACAAGTTGATTTTCCTCAAACCACCTAAATTCAGCACAGAAAAAAAAATGGTACAATAACTGTCCAATGCTTATTTCTAATGAGAGCTTTCTTAATTTTTCCCCAAAAAAATAAATTTTATTTTCTATATTTTTATAATTTAGTTGCCCAATACTTGTTTTTTTTTTTTGCTGTTTAATATACTTGGTGTTAAAAAAATAATCCTGTTTTTTTTATTAACTGGTTTTAAAAAGGGTCTGCATTAATTAATTAATTAATTAATTTATTACTATATAACATATAGTTTTGATTTACTATGATAAAAATATGAATGTAAAAAAGTAATGGTGTATGTTCCTGTGCATCCATTACTGACAACACTTATCCAGAGCAGGTAAGACCGTCATCAAGCTCCATAGCAGTGGATGCTTAAATTAGTTCTCGATTTTCTTGGGCAGAATGTCACTCCAATTAACACATGCTTGGGAACTGTGATTCACAGGTTCATTTTCTTGGTCAGTCAGTTTTTATTAACCGTTTCCAAGTCTATAAAGGTATTAACATGTGTGAAATTCTGAATTGCAATCTCACACCTTTTGACTATACTATTTTTTTTATTTGAATGCAAATAAATTATGGTCATCAGTAGACGGGTGCCATATTCTGGAAGTTTTTTTCAATGAATAAATGAGCCAACCAATGTTTATAGTTCATTAAACAAAATGTACAACTAATCTGTCCCTCTTAAGTAACTTTAGATACCTAAATTACTAGGTGTTTTTGTTTAGCATAGATCAAACGACATGCATGCATAGATCAAACAACATTTTGACATAAAGTAACTGTTTACTCTTTAAACCCTCACTGTACCAGGGAACGTGGTCTTAAATATCTATAAGATATCTATTCACTATAAATAAAATACATCTTTTCATCTAAACATTTCCTCATTGTGACGGCACAATGATTAAGGCATTGGCGTATTTATTCCAATACTTATAATGTGTAACTGAAAACCATCAAGTAGTCTCATTAGACATTTTTTTAAATGTACTTTCACTCTATAAAGTATACTGTTTGTGTACTAATGTAACTATGGTCTCAAGTAAATAAATATCAACATTTCTTATATGAAATACAGTAACCAGCGACTGATTCTTGAAGAGCATAGTAAATGTTCATAAGGACTGTACACCAAGCCATTTTCCCCAGGTCTGACCAGGTCTGACTAGGCGTGCAGCGCAGGCACAAGTGACTGCCTAGTTGCCCATTAAGGAAGATTAAGCTCTGTAACCCTTAAAGCAGTTGCTTGTAGTAGCATGTTTTCGCTCCATCCAGGACATGTGAAATGTTTCTTTTAGAACATTGCTGAATGAAAAGTTTATAGAACACATCTTGGGTAATTATTTATTAAAATGTGATTTATATGGAAAAAAGAAAATAGGTTGTTTGAGCCAAGAAACTATTTATTAAGTCACAGATTTTAACTTCCAAGCCTATCTCAGCATAAATCAACAAGTAGATATAACTCCCATTATAATTCCACTACAGTAGAGGAAGTCACGGAATACCAAGTTAGCTGCCTCGCAAATTATAATATAAATGGCTTATCTGATTGTCCAGAGCTTTGTAGATTTAACAAGCTGAACAAAGGCAGCTGATGAGTTGTTTGTTTGCAACACAGAGATTTCTTATCGAATCCAGCTACATGTTTACCATAATTTTAATGAACTGATAACATGTTTATTAGATCTATAATGTGCAGGTGTAAGAGTAAAGGTCTCAACGAGAGGAATCTGACATATTTAACTATGAGCGATACATAAACTGGTTACATATTAACTTGGAGACTTAAACCAAAAACAAGAACATACATGGCCCCGGCCACATACACGCACAGGCCAGAATATAAAACTGGCAGCGGGAGCTTCATCTGCAGTTACAATTCCTGGGTTTACATGCTGAGCAGCAAGATATTTACTTAAATCTAATGTGTTTAAGCCCATAGATCAGCACAGACCCAGACTGGTCATCTGGCAAAGAGGGCAAATGCCTGGTGGCCGGTGGTGGGCTGCCAGTCAATGGCACCCACACTTACCTTGTGGCAGATCAGGTGCTGCAGTTTGTGGCCACATGCTGCAAGAATGTAAGAGCGTTGCATGCGCTTGCATGTATCCAGCAGCTTCATATATATATATTATTTAGTGGCTGCTGGTCTTAAAGTTCCAGGGACGCTTTTCTTACCCAGTCCTCGTCTAGCTTATGGAGAACATTGACAGCAACCTGCCTTGAATGGAAGCTCTTGGAAATTCGCCATTCACCAAACAATTCCCTGCCTCCATGAGTTGTCCTGAATTGAGTCCCTATTGATAAAGATTTAACTAAGGACTATAACTTCTGGGAAACTGGCTTGTTGTTTTCATGTAAAAAGTCCTACTTGCCCATAAAGTGGATCTATCACTTTCCCAAACCATACATTTTTAAAGTCATTAGAACTGTGTTTACAGATCATAATAAGCAATATATGTAATAAACCCATCTTATGCCAATGTATGTTAACTTCCATTTATCAGAGTATGCGTGAGTGTTTCTCCCATTATATTATGTATGCATTGAATAAACTTACGGGTCAGCAAGCCTTTTTATGTTGGGGTAACTTTAAGACTAGATATTATTGACTAGATATTAGTGGCCCTGACATTCTGATTTCAGCTGGTGAACTTTTAAACTAAGCATCTTCAAAGCCATTTACCAATAAAGAGGAATTACAAGGTATAGGTACTAATTAATGATTTTACTTATTACAAAAGCTGTAAAACTGTGACGTACTCTTTAAATAGAACCCCCCCCCCAGCTTTCAGCATAATAAAATTAATTTATTAAAATTACATCATAACTTGTCTTTATCTGTAAACTGTTATGGTGATTCCTTGTTTGAAAGTCTAGTTCATGGAAGCTGAGATATGTGTCTTACTGTCATAAAACTAGCATTATCCAATCAATTTCCTGTCCAGGAGTTCTTTATGTTTTTCACCCCACCTGTGAAAAGAAACAGCCCAATCAGTAACTATATATATATATAATATATATAATCTTTATTGGGAGGAAAAGTCATGCAAGTTAACTGAAGACCTTGATGTTCTTCAACTCAAGGCCTTGCCATAAAAAGATCTAGGTAGTCAACCAGGCATCAAAAGATAGTACAGGTATAGAGAGAATATATTTGTGTGCATTCGCTCACCTGTATGACTCAACTTCATCTACAGGGTGTAATATACAGCATTGTGCGACTTTGTTTCTGTTGAATGCAGATGCTTGTGTGGGTTAGGAGAACGTGTATAAGACGGTATTTGGAGAGCTTATATGCGGAAAAGTGTGCTCATGCTAATTCAAGGCTTGGAGGCGATGCGTATTCAGCATTATGTTGACTTGGCTGTGATATATTTGGCTGCGCATACTGAAGCATATGTGCGCTATGCAGGTTGTTTGGCAACCTTTAAAAAAAAAGTTTCTTGACATCTGTCCTGCTGTCCTCTCGCGGTTACTCATGCCTGTCTGTCACATCTGTCCCCTAAGTTACAGATCAAAGTGTAAACACAAACAAGGAACTTTCCTAACAGTAGGTAAGGAACTGCTCCAATGTCAAATTGTCTTTTATTAAAAATATATATATATATTTTGATGATAATTGGTATATTTTAACATACTGTGGTTTGAGATTTTTTGTGCTTTTTTGAAGCATTTTTAATTAGGTTAAAGTAGAAAATAATCACTGAAAAGTAGACCCCTCCAACAAAAACCCCAAAATTAATTCCAGAATTCCTTTGTAAATGCACTATTTTTCCTTCCCTTTTCCCCCTGATTGTAATTATATGCAGTAGTATACCTTTCAGTGGCAGAACGCCTACTAGCAGGTAGAGGTGGGCAAACACATGTGCATATATTCTGAAAACAGTCGAAAATGGCACTTTCTGTCCCTCAGCGTTTCAGAGGTCCATGACATTGATATTGCAATGCTTCAGGGTGATGTCACCAAGTGATGTCACCAAGCATCAACATTCCAGCTGGAAGTTTATTGAAAATGTACCGACAAACATAATGACAAAGAAAACTCACCCAGCTCCATTGGCAGGACTAGATGTACATCTCTTCCTCTACATACTAACAGTGTAGTAAAACCAACACCCAAATAGTAAGTGACTACTGCCATGGATACGCTGTCCGTGGCTTCCTCTGTATCATGAAAGAAGGGATTATCCACTGTGAATGGCAGCTGATGGCCTTGACGAAAATAAAGGATGCCAAATACATAAAATAAGGGCCAGATTAATAAAGGGGCTGATAGAGCTATAAGCTCCAGTCCTATGTCTCTTTAATAGACCCACTATCAGGTAAAATAGAGGGCTTGTAAACTTAAATTAGTGGTGCCGCTTGGTGGCAGGCAGCAGGTTGAGAAAACAGAGGTCTTTCTCTAACCTGTCCACATGACTACGCAGCACGTGGATTTTCTAATATGGAGATCTATGCAAGGCCTACCTTCCTTTTTGTATACATGCAGAGATTATGGATCGACCGCATGTGACTTAATTACATTGGAGGGGGAAGATTTTTGCTGATACACATTCCCCACAGACCACGGGTAGATGGTAAATGGCATTAACTTGACTGGTTTTCATGTTTTATCTTCTGTTTCGCTAACAGGGAACTTCCCTCCCAAAATCCCAACTGAATAAACTATAGTGGTCGGTATTCCATGCCACATTTGACACTATTTTTTTTTTTGGTGTCAATATGTCCCCCTTTCTTCCATCTCATAATTGTAATGGGACTGCCGGTAAGAGAGCATGACAGTAACAAAGCTACAATGGGGTTAACATGTGTAACTATAACCACAACATATGTTAGGATTAAACATTTCAGTGTCAAAGGTGCTGAAGGGTTATACTGTAAACATTAACAGGGATCGGAGTGGCTCCTCAGTTGACATTAGTAAAGCAGGAGGTGTTATATTTTTAGACATTAGTAAAGCAGGAGGTGTTATATTTTTTTCGCTGACAGAAACCAAGATTTAAGCTCTTGTGTATAATATGAACATGGCATTGGGATTTTATGTGGCATGTCTTCAACGTGTTTAAAACCACGGATATGTTCTTTTTTTCTCATTTATAAATGTCATTAAAATGTTTAAAAAATACAGTCAAACATCTAGTACTAGCAACTAGTAGCACTGATTTTGTAACAACATTGCAATGGGGAAATACAGGGGTAGTTTTGCCCTTTGTTTTCAGAGAAATTCCTGAAAAATGTAGTAAGTGCATTTCTGTGTAACTGTGGGGATTCCACTGGTGGGTGGGGAATACCATTTTTCATCTGTCACCCATCCATATCCTTTGACTTCAGAATCAACAAGCAACCACGGGGACATAAAAAGACATAACAGTGTGTACAAAGTGTAACTTACTGTCTTATTGTGTGTTTTTGCTGATTTTTTATACCCACTTGCTACCTCGTGTTGAATTTTATATTCTGTTAATATCATAGAGCACAGATTAACATAATAGTTATAATCGAGTGTATTTCACAGCTGGGCATAATACACACAACACATCTAAGGACTGTATGAAGTGAAGACTTAATAAGGACCTCAAATCATTCTCATAAAAAACTTTTAATCACTACTGAGATCCAGTTAATGATTCTGGGTGTTATTTAGTTCTACCCAATTTTTGGGGGAAAAATAGTCAATATTGATATACAGTATTAAAAAGTTTGAAAATTCTATTTTTAAAAGCCACGGTACCTTTAATAATACAACAAATGAGATTGTGAAATATACAAAAATGATAAAAAGAAAAACATCGAAAAGAGCCACAAAATTGCAATGGTAAAAGTAAACCTTTCAAGATTAGCTGGCAAATAAAATAATAAAATGTGTCAATTATCACAGCGAGGGACAGCACCACTGAATTACCCCTGATTTTATTGTTCAAGGAAGGGTATTTTGTGTTTTAATACTTTATTACAAAAAGCTGTCAACAATACATAAGAAATGGTCGTCCGTGCGGCTCCTTTTTTGCTTTAGAGATACAAATTTCCCCTTAAATATAGTTTAGCCAACATTTCATTTTCTTCACAGAATTTTCAATGACTCATCCGCGTCACAGTTTCGCATTCAAATGCAGAAAAAAAACCCATATGTCACAAACATTCAAAAACACATATTGACCTCAATCCTAACAACCACAAATGCTGCGTACAAGAAGAGCATCGGTGATGATTGCGTTAGTAGGCTGCTACACACGTCCTTTGCCCATTTCTGAATTATAATGCAGAATATATGGTCTGCTAGGGACAGTCCCCGAGTCTACACTACCCCCACCATCCTTCCTCTTGTTTGGTGAGTAATCAAAGACACCTGCTATATCCAACCTGTTCCGGCAAGTACCCGCTTCTTCGTTCTCGCCTGAACATGTTCAGGGAAAGTAGGAGGCAATGCTCAGCCAGCCCTGCGGGGAGAATCAGTTACTTGCAGAGAACATATGGAACATAAATAAATCCACAGCCAGGTTTGTGCAAATTATTAACCAGGAAGATCTTCGGAAGTAACACAGCAAACACAATTCAGCCTATTACTTTGCTTTATAATAGCAGAAAGATAGATAGGTTTTAGATCCTTTAAAGGGCAACGTCCGCCATTTTTTTTCATTGCAAGTATCAGATCAATGAGCTTTTTTTTGGTTTCATATTTGTTTCTATGTGGTCTAGCCCTGTAATCTACTAGACAAACACCCAGACTACTTATTGTACTGCTTAAGGTATACAGTATAATGGCAAAGTCTTAATTGCCCAGCCAGACACTGTGACTAATGTTAGTCTATTGTCATTTTAATAACATAACTTAAAGGTGGGACAGTGTTTGCAGCTGCCCTTCATTGGTTGATGCCATAGGAGCCCGTTGGTGGCAACCAACTGAGTCGCTCTTACAGACCTTTAAAATCCTGACACCAAAGTCATTGGTCTCCCCAGGCCATGTTGCTCCAAGGTATACTTTGCCCTTGACTAAAATCCCTGTTCCTCTCAGGCCAAGTTGCTCATAGCGGTTGTCTGAGTCTTATTCCAAGAAACGTACAACCTTCCCTCCTAAATACCCTCAACCAGCATGCCAAATAAACCATCTATCACGCCCACCTGTTAAATCAACAGAGTTTACCATATCGCCCTTGCGACAATCAACTCATCCTCTCCCAAGCAGTCCTCTCCTACTGCCCCCATCAGGCACCAAATAGATTATAATCTTACGAGAATAAGGCTATCTTCTCCTCCTGTGTGTTAAATGTCTGTTAATGATATTTCAATTGTCTTATTTATTTTTACTATACTCTTAATATATATATATATATATATAGTATATAGTATATATATAATTTGCCAGCACATAAATAGAATATAGTAAAGAGGGTGCAAAATGGTAAATGTAGAGGAAACTGGCAGGAACAGTCTGTTGGGTGTCCATAATATCTGCTCCACATTTACTTTATAATATATGTGTGTGTGGTCATCGGGGCACCTGACAAATGCATCCTTCAGAACCGTAATGACGTGACATACATTCTCTGTGGCTTTCTACTTAGGCTTGTGGTAAAGAAAAAAGGCCAAAAATTCTCTCTACAACTAGGTATTTTAGAAATAAATGAAGCTTTCTGAATATTGACACTAAAATCATTGGTGAGCTCTCATTACAGCAGACTACAGCTGTATAAACAAATTTCACAAAAGTTGTTAATAAGTGAGTGTGTGATTCTTAACTGTTGTACTGTGATATCGCTAATGATTGTATACATTTCAGCATATGTCGACTCAAAAAAGTCTTATTTTAAGTCAAATAGCCAATGGAAAGCTTTGAAAAGTTCCTTTACCAGTTATGATATTGTATATTTTAATGAAATATCCATTAAAGAAGAAACCATTCAGTATGTAAATCCTTCCGTATGCATAAGGAAAACAGTGAGACAAAATGATTCAATTATTTGTAAACTCTTGGTTTAGTGAACAAACCCCTGGCTTTTAATTTTTACTATTTTACTTATTATTCTATTACTTATTAAGGCTTTTAAAACTATGGGCTTTTATTTTCTGTAACATGCATCTTTTTATATATCACACGTATAAAATAAAGGACTTTATACCATAAAACTAGCTTGTCAACCAGGGGTTAATTATAAAAAAAGAAATCATCTACGTTTAAGAGGGTTGGAATATTCATTTACTGCATTAAAGGTGGATTTCAAAGTTGAACTTTTACATACAGTTCTCCACTTCATTCTCACTCAATAACCGTATTTCATAAAAAAGTTCAGCTAGTAAGTCCTCGTTATATAAAGTAAGTTTGACCTTTAGATGATGATAACAGTAGGTTCTGGTATTTTTAAAGGAAAGGGGACAAAGGAAAAACACCTTTTTTATAAGTGCCAATGCCAACAAAATATGCCATATATAAGCCTGGGACATTTTAATAATAGCTTTATAGGCAATTGTCAAAAGCCCTTTAAAAAAAGGTGCACATTCTCTATTTTCTTACCAACCCCAGATCTGGGTTGACTAATAAAGCCTTTAATTGGATAAATTAGTGTTTTTTGTTTTTACATTTTTTGGTGGGTGGAGGATCAAGCTCGTTAAATAGGTGACCTTTGCAGTTGATTTTATGGACGATGTATAGGCTGTTACATTGTTAATACTTCATAAATAAATAAAATGCTTTCCACAAAAATACTTTTTTTTCAGGATAATATTTAACAAAGAAAAGCTTTAACTGGGTGGGGCACTGAAAAAAAACCTAAAAAGTACTGTGGAAAATAGTTAATTAAAATATTATTATAAGGTATTTATTATTATTATTATTATTATTATTATTATTATTATTATTATTATTATTGTCATATAAAGAAGACAGAAAAATTGACTTTTCTGTTACAATGGGGGTAATATAAACCTAATTTCTATGTAATTATACATGAAACATACACAATTATTATTTTTTTGTCATGTGGCCCCTTGTAACATTAGAAACATGGAAATGCAGAATGGGATTGTAAATGAAATTATTACATTCCATTTATTTATACAGTGCCAGCAGATTCCGTAGCGCTGTTACAACAGAGTCATCTTATAAAATCACAACCAATAACAAACTGGTACAAAAGGAGAAGAGGGCCCTAGTCTTGTGAGCTTACAATCTAGTCGATAAGATGATAAGAATCATTGGGCCCATGTAGTCTGCCCATTTGTACCCGTTTAAATTCCCTCACTTTACGAGCACCTCTCTTTTTGAAATGGCAGCGTTGGGAAACTGGCGGCACTGTCCACTCATTCCCCTAGCTGTCCTTGTTCTTGAAGGAGTTACTGTGGAAAGGGAAGTATTTGTGAGTTTTTCACAGTAACTCCCGTGGGAGTATTTTTCAACTTTTTCCCAGCAGTATCCCTTCCAGGAAAGACTTAAGAACATTAAGATAAATGTTTTGATGTTGCTCATTGGGTGTGAAACGAATGTTAAATCCCGCATTAAGCAGCATTCATGATTTCATGTCCAATCCTCAACCGCATGAGCTGTGTGATCGCTTTCTCTTGCTTCAATGTCAGTAAGGTTATTACATTTCACAAAGCACAACAAAAGGATCGCGCAACCTTTCAACTTGGGGTCACCTCTGTTATTCTGGCTCATATTGGTGCAATTAATCATCTGACAGATATTACATAGTCTACATTCTCACTCACCAACATGGCGCCTGGAAAACAATTTCAAACGCCCACATACCTACACAATGTATCTTTCATTGAATGTTAAAGGTCTTGTATGAGGTTGCTGGGTAGCCTTTACTTTTTTTTTTATACTCACCCTTATTGATAATCTATGGGAAGAGATGACTGCTTATCAAAAAAAGCTTACACTCTACAAGAAGTGGTCAATTAACATATAAATAGCTTCATAAACCCAAAGAACTCTGTTCCTATGAAGATAAGAATGGGTGTCTCCACTATATTGACTTATTTGAATATATTTCCCTAACACACATTTTTAAGATGATATACATTTGACTTCTACCTTAGTTTATAGGACATCCAAGAAAAATAAAACTCATAACTGGTACTTCAACTATTTAACATAAACAATAATGTAGCTGTGGGTGCTTTTCAGATCCTTTGTGATAAGTATATTATTTAAAACAGCGACCTTCACGCTTCTTTTCACTTGAAGCACATGGCGGTGGACTGTTTGTGACATGGAACGTGGGAACAGATGAGCAAAACAAGAAAACTGACAAAAAAAAGAAAAATGTCCTTCCTATAAGAAACGTGAATTACACAACAAGACCACACATGAAGACGAAATATCAGGAAGTCCTTCTTGATACTTACAGCTCACTATTGACCTTAAGTTGTCCTTTGTTGCATTTTTGTTGCTTTTATTTTGGTTTGGGGAACTTATTTTTGTGTTCCAATTAAATTATTGAACTTTAGAAAATTATTTCTATTTAAACACATTACTTTTAAGGAATAATGTTTATATTTTACATTGTTAATGTTGTAAATGACGATTGTAGCTGGAAACAACTGATTTTTAATGGAATTTCGTCATAGGCGTACAGAGGCCCCATCACTCCTGTGCTCCAATGGCCCTTTATCACTCCCATCACTCCTGTGTTCCAATGGCCCTTTATCACTCCCATCACTCCTGTGTTCCGATGGCCCTTTATCACTCCCATCACTCCTGTGTTCCGATGGCCCTTTATCACTCCCATCACTCCTGTGTTCCAATGGCCCTTTATCACTCCGATCACTCCTGTGTTCCAGTGGCCCTTTATTACTCCCATCACTCCTGTGTTCCAATGGCACGTTGTGTTCGCTAATCCAAGTTTAAGTATAAAATTGATCGTTTTGTAATTATGTTACAGCTAGAAATTTCCTTCTTTTTTATGAACATTGTCCCTTAACTTTTTATATTATAGTAAATGTGATATATCATTAGATTAATGGAAAGCTTGCACGTGTGAGTAAGCATTTTATAAATGTATTTATATAGGTATATGATTGTTACCCTGTAATACAGATATAGGTTGGTAGATCTTTGACTGTTCAGCTATTTTACTTGTAATGTAAATATGCACTAATTTTAATGGGTGCTGATTATTACCTTATTAAAACAGACATAAACTCAAGTCTATTGATTAATTCCTGTTCTTGATTGCATTTATGATGTGGTGAGGATGGTTATATCATATAAGCAATAATCCAGGTATAATTTCACACAATATTACTTTGCAAGTTGATGCACTTTGCAATTATTCATGTCATAAAAAAGGGTTATATAATTAGTAGCAAATTTAGATTAAAACGCTATGGAGTCCTCGCACGGATAATGTGATGTATATTTGCTATGGGGGTTTCATTTCCAGCTTTTAAAAAATGTTCTTTTAGAACGGTAGGTATTTAATATTTAAAAGGACGGATTCACTGAAGGAGTAATTTTCTTTGTATTTATTAACTACAAGGTTCGAGGCGGAGGATAGCGCTCCTTTTTTGTGCACAAAATCAAAATGCTCACAAGGTTAAAGGTTTAACAAAAGAAAAAAACTGAGGAAAGATAAAGTAATACAATGTATCATATATTATTATATGATACATTGTATCATATAATAATATATGATACATTGTATTACTTTATCATAAATTATTAGTAGTAGTATGGTATACCAGTAAATTATAAACCAAATGATTCTGTGGTGACCATGCATTTTTATTTATTTTTTTATTTTTTACTTTTATTGCTTGTAATTTCCACTTTAGCCACAAGAGGCATGTAATATAAACCGAAGCCTCTTCTGTACACATTCTTTCCATAATGACTTGATTCTTTATTTTATTGGATTTTTCCGGGGGGAAAAATCCATATTTGGCAAAAGCCAGTGTGGGTTCTATAGGCAATAGAGTTAACCGCTTGGGGCCTAGGCTTACCTTAGGGGCCCACACCAGCTATCCCTTGAGAACAGTCAACAGCTGACACAGTCCTGATGTAGAGGTCTGTGTAACCGTTGACACAGACCTAAGGCTTCTTTCCTTGAGTCATGCGCAGCACTTGCTGTTGGAAGAAGTCAGGATATAGCGTCACATGACATCCAAACCACGGCACCAACCCAAACCTTCAACGTCACTCACGGACAAATGGACTGGGGCCACGGGGAAAGCTTGCACCAGATCCCTTTGTATTTAAGGAAAACCACAGAGAACATCTTTAGTTACTGGGCTGTATAGCTGAGAATCCATTTTTAGATTCCTAAGTTATACAAAAATACATATCTCAAATATCAAAAATTCCATTCTTGATATTAAAAACAGGAGAGTTGAGCATTCACGTATCACAAATCATTACTGCCCATGTTAAAACAGCTCCTACAATATAACTTCTGCTCTAATATGACATCATTGTATGCAGGCGCTGCGTGAATGCATGGAGAATAAGAAAGTGTATTATGAGTTCCACTGGAAACATGGAAAATATGCAATAAACCCTCAGCAACCTTCTTAGACAAATTAAAATTAACCTATTTGCCTTTATTAGCAAGTTGTTTGAAATTTTTAGGGTGAAAATGCAAACCACATTCAAAATGTTTAATTTTATTCATATAATAAATTCCCTTTTTTAGCTCCTATTTCTATATTAACCTATGCTTTTAAATGTATGAATAGCTTCCAAATCATCATATTATAATCCTTTATTTCCTTCCTCCTCTGTATTTAAATCCCTCAGAATCAAGGCATCAGCTTCATGTTATCTACACTTTTGTATGTTCTTCCATGCTATCTGCCAATATTCTAAAGAACAGATGCACTGGGTCTGCAGCAAATATAGACAAATAGCTCTTAAACTGCCAAAAAATAATTATGTAGCACCAGACCCCAGTGTTTGTGACAATTAAAGACTCCGTTGAAGAAATGGTAAATATAGAAACTGCAAATCTTTTTAGAAAAATACGATAACAAAAAAAAAGTTTTCTTTTGTAGGGGAGCAGTTCTGACAACGATTTTACGAAACGTTAAAATGCACCTGTTTGGAGAAATAATCATAGTTGTGCATTAAAGGCCAGGCTATTTGGCTGGTTGGCACCTGCATAGATCAAAAGCCTTTGGTTTCCAAAGCACGTAACTTACACTGAAGAATCTGTGTTGAGGTGTAACCTACTCCTAGGCGTAGAAGGAGTTTGCACAGTGAACAATGCAAGCCACTTCTTCCTTTGTATTGCATGTATACCTTTATGAGCCAGTTTGTGACAAAGGATATTCTATGTCGTTCTCAAGATCACGGCCCGTCATGAGGATAACACCATAGAATGTCATCTATTCCATCATGCACCATCTCCAGAATATCTGATTCACCACCATGAGGCCCTTTCATATGTTTGTAATCAAATTCATGCAGTTGGGTGGTGTTAACATAAGTTGACTAGGGACATAGAAAACCTAAAGCTGGCACTGCCAAAGCCTATCAGAACCTAAATAATGGCCCGAAATCAAAATCAGCCCCAGCACTCACTTGTATTGCTTTTGGTGACCATAAACCCTTAGTAACTCTGCAGGAGTCTTTTCAGAGCAGGAGAAGGCTGGTGAGGTTAGTGGGTTCACCAAAAAAGTTATTTTCTCTATGGCAGTACAAGAGGCAGATGATTCAGGGCTAAAGGATACAGCCTGGACATCATTTCATGGTGTTACAATAGAGTACAGAACAAAAATATATATTTCATTTGTCAGACAACAAGAAAGGTAGATAGACAGACAGACAAACAGGCAGTTCTGGCCATGACGCAAGGACACTTAACCAGGTCTTCTTCATTTCTCAGAAACAATATATAAAAGTATATATTACATTATCAGCTGCAGCACAAAAGAGGAAACCTCAATACCAGAATCAAAAAGTTATTTAATCTCAACAGCAACATATGAAAAAAATAGCTTGAACTTGAAATACCAAATTATTAATTATTAAAAGGATACATTGAAGTAGTTCACGAGCCTTGATAAAGCCTCATAAAAGGGTATGTTGCCTTTTAGCCATAATGAAATAAAATCTCACTCTAAAGTTGCTGACTGATTTTTGCTACAGATTGATTTCTCTTACAGAACACAGGGGACTGTGAGTGCTTGCAAGTAGAGCAAAATCTTCTGTATAATATTCAAAGCAAATTTATGAGATTAAGCCGGTGCCTGCTTTCATGCCATTTGGGGTAAGCAGTCCTAACATTGTCAAGAACTGACTGATTCCAATATTAAACATTTTTAGAAATTAAATGCAATTTGCTTAGAGAGCAGCGTGTGTTCACTGCAGCTCTGCATGATATATTTGTATAAGGAGTTCTTGTAACTTATTCTATCCTGGACTATACATAATGCTCAGTACTGAAAGTACCTTAAAGAAGTTACATTCTATAGGCGTTCTTATAGAGTTACTTTTTTTTGAGTTTCATGCTCATTACTCAAGGATGTTCCTTTTCCCCCCTCATTAAAGATGGCCTGCCATTATTAACAAACCTACAGAACAACTTAGTGAATCTAACTAAATTAAGATCTTTTCACATCCTTCTTTCATGGTGAAAGTTTCAATTGTCTGTCTTCAGTCCCCAGAGGGAACATTACTAGTGAAAGCTTGAATAGACACAAATCTCTGCAAAGAAATTGTGTATATTACTTCAGAGAGACAGGTACATATAATATTTATAAATTTCTCTTCATGTACATATATATATATATATATATATATATATAATTTATTTATTTTACCAGCTGGAGCTCGAAAGAGGAAACCTCAAGACAAAAAAATTTGTATTTCCACTCACACGCTAAAACTGTTAAAAGCAAAATGTAAAAACAAAACTTTTTCATAAGTAGCACTTAATCATAAGTAGCGAGTATCTCTTCCTGTTTGTTCAACATGCATATGCTCTTTATTTTTAGGTACAGCTACCACAATTACCACTTCACAGTTAAACGCATTTTAATAATGCTATATTTTACTTTAATAAATGAACGCGACTTCTGTTTGGATATATATTGAAGGTGTTCAGTGAAGCTGCCTCAGTTTACATGAAATCAGTAAGTCTTTCAATATTTTAGACGTCAACCTATGAGTTAATGAAAATTAACACAAATGTTTCGGGTGATTATAGGGTCCAGGTGATAAAATTATAGATCAAGGTTCTGAATACCTAATGGTGAGTTTCATATTACAGTCTCCCACACCAGGTGGTAAAATCATATTCACATGGCCAGTTCTGCTTCCTGACAGCAGTCCCTGGATTGGCGTGGAGTTCCTATTTGCCACAATAAATGTACAATAAATTATATTACCTTGTTGAATTTCCCAGTATAGTTTGCAAGGTTATACAGTCTAAGCAACAAAAAAGCTAATAAATCCATGAAATTGGGAACTGCAGGTGAGGGAATGTGAGATGAAACATTTAATCTCACTGATTAAAGAATGCATTCTGAAGGGCCTAACCTGGCAGGTTTCTGAGAAGTATACAAAAAACAAAATACTGTCTGCGCTTCTCACCCTAATAAAGTTGGCAACAAATATATAAACATAATATAAATGAGAGGCCAACACACTGTATTTGCAGCATGCTCACACTGTTTGGTAGGCCTCATATTATACATTTGTATTATTTGAGCCTGAGACTTGCTTAGCGCACCGACATTTTTTCTTTTCCCAGGTTTCTGAGAAGGCCAGAGTTTGTCTTTTATACTGGAATCATAAATTTCCATTATTATCTGCGGTTGGTTCTTCACTGGTAGATCATGGGAAGTCGGTGGACACCACGTTCTTCTCTAAGCGATGTGTGCAACCTTTAGTAGAGGCACCTAAAATGCCTCCTCTTTATCCATGTTTGTGCCCTGGGATGCAAAAAAATATATCTGGCTTACCTTGGTCCTGGTCCCATCCTAGTTTGACTCAAAAAAGTGTAAATCACTTAATTCTATCAAAAGGAAAGAAGAGTTTGAAGGACCTCAACAAATGTGAGACAAAGAGCCTAAATCTTTTAAGTGCCTGGGGCATATCATGTGTTGAAGCGAATCACCTATCTCTCAGAGACTCAAAGGGTTAATGAATAAGTGTACTCTGGGTTTCTCAAAATATTTGCCTACGTCTGTGGGTCTTTTCTTTATAACTGTTGTAATATTGATTTAGTGTCAGCTCTAAATAAATATGCTGACCTTAAACTATTGAATATTTGTCTATGTGTTATAGAAACACGATGGTTAGAAGGTGCTTAGTCTTTTTTTTTTCTTTGCTTTGTAGGTTCAGCATATTGATTTTTTTTCAGTCAGATAGCAAAACCCATAGCTGGAAGTAATCAATAAACAGGTCATATTGGTTCTAAAGCGGCAAGAAAAGAAAATGAATAAACAAATAACTATAAAACTATATTTTGACAATAAAAGCACTTAAAATAAAAATAATAAAATAAAAAAATAAAAAAAATATAATATGATATTTCAATAACTAAAATTGAGTTAATTTTGTCTTCTAACTTGTTTTATTCACAGTGAGGCTATTGCACACGGTGCTGCTCTGATTTAAAGGTTCTGGGCCACTGGGTTTCACATGTAATTCCACATATAGCCACCAGGGGAGTAGCAAGAATTCTTGGCACTGTTTGCAAATGACTGGATCCTTTCTGGCTTCCTGTTATGGATATTCTATGAAATTGTCTTCGTATCAATATATTAGGGACACCACTGAATAGTGTCGTGCGCTAAATGTGTTTTAGTCTGTTGTATAATTGGACCATTTGGCTGCTTTACAAGGATATAAGCCTCTTGATACATGATGTGTCTTTGGTTCACATGTGCCTTTGCAGCCATTCAACTTCTATCCAACCCATGTGCTGAACTGCTGGTCCATATTCCTCCAATAAAACCTTATAGGTTATTTGGGTTATGGGTAAGGAGCAGTTCTGGTACAAAGCCATTAAAACGGAGACATCAGCAGGAACCCTCTTAAACTGATAAATTTACAATGATAACAAATCTACCTGTGCGGATTAATCAAGTCAGATATTTTACAGCCTGTTTGTACTATGGGGCTTGAGGTGCCAGATGTGTCGATTGTAACTTCTGGCCCAAAATTAAACGTATTACATGATGTGGCTAGTACATGACAAAAAAAAAGTGAATCTCACTGACAAACACAAAATGCTATAATTAAACTCAGCTGAGCTGCAAAAGTGCACGGCCCCCGGGGCAAACAGAAGTGTTTCAACTTGGAGAGTTGCCAGATGCCCCTATGTAGATGCACACCTGAGTTCTGCAGAAATGCCATTGTCTATCAAAGTGTTCGTAACGAAATGCAAAAACACCTGTTTGCCTGGATGTTCCATCCCATTCTTCATGTCTGATTAGTGAGATTATATGTGAGGTTTTCGTGTCCGACAAGAAAAGCCAATCACTTTGTTCAAACGGTAACATTTCACAATCCTGACTTGGTTAATAGCATTTTTTTTGCACTATTTATTTACAGTTTTTTTTTATTTTTTAAATCAGTTCACTTAAATAGCATCTTGTACGTTTGCCACGAGAAAATCACACATTGGCAAGCAAGCCGAAACAAATTGGAGCTTGCGAGCCGTTGGTAAAGTGATACGGAAAGCAGTGTTAATGAGATTCAAATGAATTGACTTACACTGTTGATGATAAAAGACATCTATAAAGAAGGAAATAATAGAAATGGATGATTAAAGTTAAATAGGCAGGTAACGTTTTGATTTATTGGGGATTTCTGTTGTCGTTAGGGCCTCATTAAGAGTTATTTTGTGCGACGGAACAAATGCGACCTTACATTATACACTTTGTCACGCGTAATTACTTTTACATTTTATAAATCCCAAATACTCTGAGTAGTTGATCGCTTAAAAGAAAGCTGGCAAAAGATAGAGAAGGAACTTATTGGGGAGAGCGCAGTTTGAAAAAGTGGTCTTATCACCATAGCAACTGATGTATTGGTATATATTCAGCAGGTTGCTATGGTAATAAGAGCACATATCTAACTGTGCAATAGAATCACTTTTTATATACCCCCATGATATTGTAAGTTTTGTTGTATAGTGGATGTCACAGATAAACAAAGTTATTCTACTTTTCCTACAATAGGTCAGCTGGTAACATGAAGCAAACCGGCGGCTGCATTGACTGATTGCCAACATTCTTGTCATCTGAAAGAAATGTTTTGCAGGTCATGTTGGCCAACCATGCATACCATAAGTGGTTGACACTAAAAGGGTTAATCCAGTGATGTAATACAGCAGAGCCTTTTGATTGCTGGAGCAGGTTGGAGGTTATATAAATACAGAGGCCGTACGTTCCTACAGTCATGAAGAGATTAGTTTCTGAGCTTTGGTCCCTGAAGTATCACGATAATCCAGAGCTTCTGCTGCTTCTTGCATGTACACAGGTGGTTCTGTCATCAGCACAGACCTCAAAGTCAGAGGGAGATAGAGGCACCTGTGCTTATCTGAGAGGATCCTTAAAACATGCACTGTCGGGGGCACTTGAGGACCAGCTTTGGGAAAATAGAAAGACTAGATGAGCAAAATGGTTCTTATATGCCATCAAATTCTAAGTTCTTGTAATAATTCACATCCTACACCAAAAAGTATTCCATTTTGAATGTCGTATTTGTGTTCTCTATCCTATGCATAATAAAACATGTCCACAAACCAACCCACACTTGCCTTCATCAGACGTAGCATACGTCACAAGCTTCTTACCATGCAATATTAATTTGCATAACTTAAAATGAGGTGAGAAGTTCCCTTTAGGCTACAAATAGCTGCTCATAATCAGAGCAAACGCTGTCTCACCCTGTATCTCTAAGCTACCACTTTTCACAAAGAAAAAAACATCATTTAGGCACCAACTTTTAAGTTACAGCAGTGGAAATGTGTTGGGTTTTAGGTATGATTGTCAATTAGACAAAAGGAAAGACAATTCAATGTAATGCTTCATTTACAAAAAAAAAAAAAAGTATTAAATATGACGCATAATTGCTTTCTATCTCAACTTGGAATCCATTATCTCTGCTGACACAGTATATAGTTCAGATTTACATTTCCTGAACATACATTTGCATTTTGTGTTTGTGGTATGTTGAGTTATAGATGTAGCTTTTAGATTCCATTCCAATATTTTCCTTTTTTCCCCCCCAGGTTTAAAGCATTTAGCTGACTTTAACAACTGGATGTTTCGTAATATTTTATCTGAAGTGCATTCAGATTGCAGGGATACATCTTAATTACAATGTAATATTTTAATGTGATATAATGTATTTTAAAGTGTCTTGGTTACCTAAGAATCAAGGTGTTAACCGTCGGGGCTTACAAAAAAAATACCTATCTATTGTGTTAGGATTTTTGCAATTCACCAAATGTTTTGTCAGTAAGATATTTGTATTAAAAGGCTTGAACTTCATATTTTCTTGCTTCTCCTCTTCCTGATTTTCTGCTCATTTTAACAGCTTTTTAAATGTCTTTAATATGCTTTTAATTGGTTAAAAAAAAAAAAAAGAAATATGAAGATACTTAAAAGAATGTTCAAAGTGCACAAAGCCTCATAATAATTTGGCTTAAATCTTCTACTGTACCCATGTGGTATTTAAAAAAAAATCCTAAAACAACATATAGGACATTTTAAAAAATATTTTGAGTTATTTTATATTTATAAATAAATATGTAAATTCCTAATACAGGGTCAGTTAGATAGAGTATATAATCGGTGGGAGAGAGGTATAAAGGGGGTGTTGGGGAAAATCCCACTTCCTTACTGCTCTCCGTAAGTCAGACTATTTTGACGAAGTTCTCGAGGACATCGACCTCACGTCTTTGCATATCTAATCTATTGCTCTGTTATTTGCAATTCCTCAACCCACCGCACATACAACACATCATCAAAGGGAAAGGGTAGATTCTAATTAACTTCTTGTTCACAACAATATTAATCTTTTGGTCATGAACGGCTTGCTTAATTATGATTCCTAAAATGATTAACTACACTGCTCTGGTCATACAGAGGGTACCTGTCCATCCACACACCTTCTCTTCATCTCTCTTACTTTTACCCTTCCATGGAACCCAACTGCATCCAACAGCAAGTGAGGAATGGCACCCAGTAGGGCTTCTTCTTTATTCTCTAATGCTCTTATGTTTTCATAATTTACTGCTTTACAAACCACAATGTTAGTAATACTCAGATGCTACTTTTCTTTCAAAATATATAATGTTTTGATGCTGGCATGATCTGACTTCACACAAAGCCAACAAGGCTACTTTCCGCCTGTATTTTGAGCTCTTGCTTGAACATAATAAAGTAATAATAATGTAATTATACAACATATGTACCAACCTACAAGCATCAAAAAAAACTTTCATATTAAAAAATAAATTTTTTAGGTTATTAAAAAAAAAAGTTAATTTCTTTTGCCATTTTGGATTTTAATGTTATATGATATTTTCTGGGGTGGATTTTCTGTAAAACAGCTCAAGAGGGCCCTACTCGCCATGTTCATATAAATAACAAAGTGCTAAAAATAATAAAACCTTTTGAAATGTTGTTTGGATGATGTTTGTCAGTTGCCAGTAGGACAAGCGGACCCTTGCGTTACCATTTGTTATTTATAAACCATAAGCTTTCAAGGTTTGTAGGCACATGGTCCAGTTCCCAATTGGGCTGGAATGCTGAACACCTGCACTTCAAACTTACAACAACTACCCTTTCTCAGCTTAATGAATGTCTAACACATTACTCTGCAATACACTTAAGGCTATTCTGCAAGCAAGGTCCTTTTAATTATAAGTAACAAAGAGATGGAATGAAAGCCAGTAAAACCATGCCGTGGATAAGATAAAGCTGCATCAGCTACTCACAATGGGGCAGCCAGACAGCAGGAGATCTTTTACCAGTACAGCTGGAAAGACAAAACTGCACGTTACATAAGTATATGTAAATTTCCTGATAGAATTTAAGGAAAATGCCACCGTTCTTTGAAGTTATTTGCTGTTAAAGGAGGCTTTAAAGGAATGTTCTAAGGGTATTCACTAAAGCATTTGTTGAGTTGTCCTAGCCTAGCTCTACTAAGGGAATTACTTTGCCAAGGGTTCCTCTAACATCGGTCTCCATGAAGTTTAATCAAATAAAGACTTTCCCCATTCTTTTTTAGATCTACTTTTCATTGAAGCCGGTAACCCCACCTGTTTTATGTGCTTGATAATTCATCTCTCCTAAGAATTTTTGTTGGGTTGGTATGTGCAATATTCTGTTTAACAAAAAAAAATTACTGCAAATGCCGGGTGTATAATGCCACAATTTCCCCCTACATCCCAGCCTTTTTTTGGTATGAGGTGAAGTGTTGCCAACAGGACCAATATTCTGTGCACGCAGTGATGTAACAGGGTCGCATGGCATGTACCCCATCTATTAGCACAGATCTCTCTTGTTTTGTTCTTGCATATTCGCAAGGATATAAGAAGAATGACATACACTGGTGGTCCAAGCGTCTCTGCTCAGAGTATGTAGGGATTGGGAGAAAGTAGATCTTCTGTTCCACAGTAGATTATGATTTACCCACCAAACACAGGCCAATGCCATATATTCTGGAAACTAAGTGTGCATGGGGCAATTTGTATTGGGGCACTCTGCTGCCATGTTATGCCCCTGTGACCGTAGCCTGTTCCTGAGACTTACAGTCCTCACTTTCTTTTGATAGTTATATATAAGGTACAGTTGGCTTTCAGACAAATAGGTTGAATGGTACATTGCCAAGGGCTCTGTGGAGTGGTAATCTTGCTCTGTGGGCCCCTGACGCCCCCCTGCAAGAGTGGTTGAAAGGGTAATGTGCCCGGTGATAATAACAGAAGTAATTAGCTGGACTTTTCAATGGTGCCAGCTTCAAAGGATCCATGTGTGGACCAAGAAGCCTTTGGGGTCTTCAGGGTCCCAAGTTGCACCCTGTTTCTTCAGCAGCAAACACTGAAAATCTTTCTCAAATGGGTTGTTGTGTCTGTTCTTCGCCTATACAAACCGATTCCTTTACAGATAATGCCGTTTGGGTGTTGATTCAGCAGAGATGAAAATCGTGACACTTCCCCGGCAGTCAGCGCAGCTCTCCCCAGCTAACGTTGCTGTAAATGTTATTCTGTTTGGCATATCGTATACGAAGGGATTAGCACTTTTAATATTTTATGGCAGTGACTTATCACTCTTTTCTGTGGTGACATTAGCTCCCATGAATAATCATGAAATAAAAAAGACATAATTAATATTTAACTTTGCCAGAGGGAAGTACTTACAGAGAACCATCTTTTAGTAGAGCAGCAGCTGATATCTGTCAGCTGCAGGGCAGGAGTAATTAGATGCATCAGGCAATGGTGACAAGGAGTTGAAAAACAGCTTGTCAGCTCTAAAGTGACCTATAACAAATGATTAAATATAGAATGTTGTGTTCCTGCACCCACAGGTGTGTGTTTCATTTTCCTTGTACTTCCCATGTCTTTTGTTCTAGAGATGTTCCATGATGTGCAAGCAGGTGTACAGAACATTTCCTGCCCGTCCACATCCCTGTCGCTTAGGCCATGTACACAAAGAATATCTTCACCTTCACGGGACTACTGTAAAAATCACCAAGGAGATTGACCCGGCGTGGGGCTTCTTGACACAATGCAGCTTCGGAAATCACACCCTTGAACGTTGCATAGGGTACTAGGAGAAAAAAAACGAATACAAATCCAGACCCTGGGTTTTTCTACACCAGATGCACACAATCTCACAATAGTCAGTACGGCATTCTCCGAGAAGCCAGCGACAACATGCTCCATTAAAGACTCGAAAGAAACCCTTCATTAAGATGATACAGTGCTACATGTAGCTGGTGGATAATTAACCTCTGCACAGATGTACAAGCCTGTAATGTGTTTCCAACATATAGTCTGTAGAATCAACTTGGAATTAACATAGAGGGGGGGAGTCAAAAATTTAGTAGGGAATAAGACGTTCACACATGACGCGAATAAAAATAAAGCATAGGCATAACTTCCAAAATCACTCCATTCGCTTAATACAGAACATCTGAAGATTTGAACTTGAGCTGCCCTGGTGCTCCGTGATAAGAGAGCCTTCTACAATATAACGGCTGAATCCTTCAATTTGTTCTCAAACAAGAGCGAAAAAAAAAGAAACAACAGAAAGCATATGGTGTAATTGTAATGTTTCGTACAGTACATTTTAAATCATTTTTCAACCCCCCCTCCCCCCCGCATTTAAATCTCAAACAAATAAATTAAACCATGTGCTTTGCCTGAAGGGTACCCATGTAAACGGAACAATCCCGACAAGAAACAATGGTAAAACACAATAAAAAGCAGATGCATTACTCTCTCTTTTTTCCCCTAAATAATAAGAAAGATCATCTTTGACATATCAGCTACTGACAGCACATTCTTTGTGAGCTTAGAGTCCTTGGTTGTCACCGGTACCACCTTTATCTTTTGAGAGAATGAAAGATACATTGTTATCGTGACAAATATTCAATGTTCTCCAAACACTCTCTGGGGCCATGTACCGTCTAAAGAATTTGACACACGCACTGTGCTGAACAAACAGGGAGTTCACTTTACTTTTAGCAATGTAGAGGAGCAGATACCTTAGCTCTCAGTTCAAAAGGCAGAAGACGAGGTTCTACAGGTGATTCCCCTGAAGCTTCTACACTCAAAACACTCACACACAAAAGAAAAAAAAAGTTCAAGCGTGCCTTTGGGGACAACCCGAGAAAATTCGAAGAAACTGTACCACCTGCTCACAATCCTTGTACATGACATATTATTTAAAATACGAAAGGGTATAATCCTGTATAGCCACCTATAGTATCTTTCAACCGAGCTTCTCACAAGAAAAATATGTCAAAAATAAAATAAGACTCAACAAACTAAGCAAAATGGTCTTTAGCTCTTGTCATAGGTGGCCATTTTTACAAACAACAATCTGAAGTTCTAAATGTGGTGCTATTTCTGCTGATTGTTAGCAGAACAGTTGTCAGAACTTTGCACCAAAATTAAAGAGCTCCCTGTGCACCTGGAATGATTAGCTACGGTCCAACGGGATACGGTAATGCATTTTAAGAGCCAAAATTTACAGTGAACAATGAATTGGATATATTTGTGATTTTTAGGCATTGCTATCAGTTGGTACCTATATCGAGTTTAACAAGTGCCAGGTGAAACTACCTGTTCCATAACCCAAGTGGGCTGCTGGCTTGAAGGCCCAACATCCAACCGTTACTTAGTGAGGTAAAAGGGGAAAGTATACGTCAAAACAACTCCATTCACTATTCATAATGAAGGGCCTATACTAACAATTTCTCCAGCTATCCCTGTATAATGTATAATTTAATGGGTGAAAAGACCAGAAAATTCTCCCTGATTTAACCATACATTACAAATGGCCAAAGTTCTTCCTGCAGGAGAAGCTCCCTGGGGTTGGACCTTCGTGATATGTAGTCAAGTCATGAAGTTTAAAGCACAACTCTGTTGCAAACTCTTCTGTCAACTCTCCCTTTAGTGAATAGACATCACAACACCATTTTACTCCTTTTTTTGTAAACGTTCTTTTGGCTATCATTTGTCATCACTGACATGTTGCTTGGTATGGAAAGATTGTAAGATCTTATCATTTAGCGTAAAAAAAGGGATTTGTAAAAATATGATCCTGCCAAGCCAATATATATTATAGATATATCAATAAAGTATTTCTGATCAACACACCCTGTTTATTGCGCTCAGACCCAGAACAATAGAAATGATAATGATGGCGATCTTGTGCCAAAGGTGGAACTTCATTCGAAAGCTGATGTTAAAAGTTGGTGAATATTTATGAATATATAGATATATTGTTAGAAATATTCTTGTTGAGAGTATTAAGTAAGATGAAAGATTCCCTTCTATTTCAGACAATACTGAACCAGCTCAATTCCAGTAATGACCCCTTTATCGTTAAGTCCTTGGCTGTGTATGGACTGTCACCATCTAGCTGGGACAACAATACCCGGGTCAAAGGGCCTGCATTCGGTATTTTATACAATGTTAAAGCAGCCACAAATGGTAACCAAATACTCTGCTATGTTGCCCACAGGAGCTTTATTGTTGTAAAGGTTAATTTAAAGTTTATGACTTGGTTATTATAGGGAAATTGACACCTAAAATGGAAAGTGGGTCATATACTTTAAAGATCCTGTGTTTATAGGCCGTGCATGCATTTTTTTTTTTTTGAAACTTTTATTTGGTGTGGAAACTCTATATGCTAGTAATAAAGCTGTTCTCTCTAAGGATATGCACACAGCCATGTCCCCGACATCTAACCACTGTTTGACTATTAAAAGGTAATGATTTTTACACAAACTGCTCATTCACCATATTAGATTGTGAGCGTTTGCAAGCAAGGCCCTCATCTCCCTCTACATCATAGTTTCATTCGCAAGATCAAGTTTATAAATAGGTTTTAACAAGAGATGATGCATAAATTAACTATACCGTTTTGATCTTTGATCTATACGGGTGTGGGGGGGGTAACAGATATATACAAGCAAATTGTGTCTCCGGACAAGGTCAATAAAGTTTTGTGCCCATAGAATTATATATAAAATATATATATATATATATATATATATATATATATATATATATATATATATATATATTAAATAAAAGGAATAAATGAAAATATCTGAGGTCCGATTCTGGTGGTGCACCCTCACAAACTCCAATGGGTATAAAAGTCCTAAGGGCAGACATATCCTATTTTTGTTACGGCTCCTGTGACCCATCCAGCAACTTCCAAAGGTATGCCGTTAAAAGGGGCCAAGGAACCCTGTGCTGCTCTCATTTAAATAGTTTGTGCCAATGCCATGAACTCACACTTTGTTTTTTTAGCATTTTACTTGTGGTTTAACACATATTGACTCGTCTTTCTGTACCACGGAACAAAAGAGAAGATGATACGTGGTTACCAAAAATGAAACAATCAAAAGGATTTTCAATTTGCCGAGGTACAAAAAAGAAGGGTGATAAAAAAATTAAAAAAATAAAAACTCAAAGAAAAACCAATATTTATTCCCAAAATATGAAGAACTCAACGGTTGACCTCTCATGGGTCATCACCACGGAATGTTGTACTTTATTATGCTTTGTGAATGAATATGTGTATTTTTCAATGTGTTTAATGCATACTCTGCCTAGTATAAAAAAAAAGTATAAAAAATATGTATAATATGTACGTTCCTTTAAACTTTGCTGATATCTCTTGCATCTTCATTGGGTTTTTGAAAATCAAGATGTTCTGGTCAGCATGTCAGTTTGCTTAACTCAGCTCCTTATAACCGCGCAGCAAACAGATACTAACAGGTTTCATACAGGTTTTTATTCTTCACAATATTATCTGATGATCAAGATTGTGTTTTAAGCACTTAAGTGGAAGGATATAGCAGAAGCTGCTCTTCTGGTATGATTCATACTTTCATTGTTTGGAGTGAGATTTTTTTCAAAGTAGATCTGCACAGCAAAAAAAAATAAAATGATAATAAACAACAGATAGGTGCAGTTAAGTTTGGAAACCATGAAGGACAATTGCTCCTGGGCTTCTAGCTCCTACAACCTAAAGTTATATGGGGAATTTTCCATTGGGTGATTCAGTAACGCAATGACTTACATGTAAGGAAGTTTTGTACATAAATAGGGTTAGCAGCAGTCAACCATACAACATTATATGGCCTTGAAAGGCATGAACATTAAAAGAGAAAAGCCCATGATGCACAGAACTTCAATTATAATTCCATACATGGCCACCAGGGGGTCTAACGTATAAGTAGGCTGGATTTACACCATGGCCGGATCTTTTCTGTGCACCTTTAATGGCGGCTTATGAAGATCCCTTTGGGAAATGCATGTTGGACAGGACTTGAGTGTCTTTGTATTTGTTGGCTGCCAAATATGCATCTAATCATTATATTGCAAGACCACTGTCTTTAGCCCGGGGAGGTTTTACTTTTTTTTCCCGTGCTTGCATAGGAGCAACTTTACTATGGGTCACTAGTTTCTACATCGAATTAAGAAAATACTAAATGATGAGGAAACAGAGTTTCCAAGAACTGATATGAACTAAAAAAAAAATCCAAATTATCTTTAAAGGATATTCAGGAATCAATAAAGCGAACAACTCATAAAACCATGATTGTGTATTTGCTCCACATTAAACCAAAAAACACAGCTAAATGTGATGTTATGGGCATGTTCCCAGACTAGTAATTATTATCATATAATGTTTAATCCGCTGAGTGACAGTGGGACATGTATTTAAAGGATTAAATGTTAAATTACATTAGCCTGTTGAGTTCCAGACCTAAACTCTGCATTGCATCCCATTATAGTTTTGTCAGTCGAATTAACTCATGTCAGAAAAATAAAGAAGATAAACCCTGTAACACATTCAATAACAACACACACACAAAAAAATCTCTTATGTCATGGGTGCTAATATTTCCATTAATGCCCAAAAGGGAAGTTCTAACCAGATATACATAATGGAAACAAATGATTGACAGTCCCAGTATTACGCCATTCATTATACATTTTTGGAGATAATTTTGTGCCTGTGGCATTTGACAAGCTTTTGACAGTCTTCCGTATACTAAAACCGCGAACCTTTGGTTGTGAATTGTAATCTGAACACCTTTGGATGCTCCCTGAGGCCAAGTAAGCACAAACAGGGAAAGCAGGAACATTGAGCCGTGCGTATATCTGTTACAATGATGATGAGTAGCTAAGTAATGTTATTAACAAAGCAATGCAACCGAAAACAAGTTCAATCTATACAAAGCCGTGAATTATGGTCCTATAAGAACTGTGAAATGACATGAATCATGTAGAGAGACTGACGTAATGATTCCCACCTGCATGTACCCATATCACTTGAAAGAAAACACTTGAACCCTAAAACTATAACACCAACCATCCAAAAAGTGCGGTAGGCGGCAGTTTGACCCAATCGACTCTCAAAAAAGGGGTATCCTATAACCTTATGCTGGGGACCCCTTTATTTAAACACTTTCAGTGCCTGTCTGACAACCAATATGTAGACATGGCTGCCAATATGTAGACATGGCAGCTAATATGTAGACATGGCTGCCAATATGTAGACATGGCAGCTAATATGTAGACATGGCAGCTAATATGTAGACATGGCTGCCAATATGTAGACATGGCTGCCAATATGTAGACATGGCAGATAACGCAACCTTTTTAGCACCAAGTCAAATCCCGTTACAAAGGGAAGAGAAGCATTGTAGCTCACATATTGAGACAGAGTTGAACATCTCAATCTCCTATATAAGAGGGGCATTGGGGAGAGAAAAGAGACAGGGGGATTTCGGTCCCAAACAGGGACTGTCCCTCCTAAAAAGGTAGGACATCCAAACACACAGAAGTTCTTTCTAAGCTCCATGCACATGAAGACATTGTTCACCGCATTTCAGTTAATGATAAGCACATGTTGACACAGATTCTTGTGAGTCATGTTCACAGATGGGAAAAAATTAAGTCACGTAGGTATGGCGGGTAAAGAGGCCACAGAACATTACAAATGTGGAAGTGCTAATTATGACGAGTCTTCATTTCAGTCTTTAAACTCACAACTGCAACACTGACATTTTCTTATATATTTCTGAGAATGTCTCTTTTGGACATTTTTCCTGTATATAGATCATGCATATGTTGAAGCAACAACATAGCAGCAACACCTGTGTAACCAAAAGCAATATGATGCAACAAAAAATATTGTCTCAGTATAAAATGAGAAAGATAAGAACAAGCATGACTGATAGGTATGCAGTGTAGATAGATAGATAGATAGATAGATAGATAGATAGATAGATAGATAGATAGATAGATAGATAGATACGCAGAATCATTTATGGACTAGTACCTGTCAGAAGGGTCAGATATCATAAAATCAGTCTGGAAAATGAGAAATTTAGTAATTTGTATTATAAACCCATTTATACTGATACTGGAGGCTTACAAAAGAGTTTCAAAATATAGGAAATGTGTCAATAGACATGAAGGCTCAGAAAGGACAGATTTCATCAGGTGCCGATGAGTTGCACATCAAGGTCAATAGCTTACCTTCAGACTTGGAAATGTAAAGAAGTCTCTATTTTCAATTCAAGTCCAAGGATAACAAACATTATGTAAAAATCAGGGACATAACTAGAACCATCAGGGCCCTGGTGCAAAAATTTCCCTCAGGCCCACCAACCTCACCAAGCAACATAAGCAAAATGTACCACGGTGCCACATTTGCCCTAAACAATGTGTGACTGCCACCTTTGCCCCAAATACCAACCTAACTCCCAAACAGCCTGTCTGTGCCAGCTTTGCCTCCAGCTTTTCCGTGCCCCCAAACAGCTTATCTGTGCCATCTCTGCCCTGAACAGCTGGTTTGTGCCATCATTGCCCCCAAACAGCTTGTTTGTGCCTTTCTCCCCCCCTGCAACATACACTTTGACACGCATATCTAAAACACATACTCTATTGCACTCCACTTACATATTCATGCTCACACACATAATTACACAACCAGGCTCACATACAATTACACACACACACACACACAATTACACATCCATGCACACACACACTTATACGTAGATATCTACTCTCCAATGCATAAATATATACACAAACATACCCCCACCCGCCCCCACTTACCTCTCACCTCTCTAGCAGCTTTCAGTCTCGATTCCACCTAACGTGACCCCAATATGCTCCTGTCTCCCTGTGCCAGTCCAGGTCAGAAGGGCCCTTTGTAAACTATTTTGTACCGGTATAAGGAGACAGGAACAGGGGTCGCAGGGGTCGCTCTTGTAGTTACGCCACTGGTAAAAAAATTGTTGTTTTGGAAGGAAAAACTATGTGGATCTGCAGCTTATCCTAAAGGTAATCGAATTTTTATTATTCTGCAGGTTTAGTGAATGCATATTGAAGTGCTTACAAAGCACTTTATTATGCATTCTTTATTCAGGATCCTGCATGGGACACTGGAGTGTCCTTTAAGGCAAATACTATAACGGTGTGAGTACGTAATATAGGTCAGTAATGAGAACATCAGAACATCATTCCTGGGATCCCAGCTGCTGATGAATGTACTGTGCTCTTAACGGAAAAGTCTAATGTCCCATACAACCTCAGCGATGAATAATTGTACATGCTTTCTACACTTTACCTATGCTTTACACAAGGCCAAACTGGCCTCATATTCAAGGGGCTACTCCTCATAACTGCTGTGGTTTAGTGAACACATTGCTCCAGTGTACCCGTGGTCAATAATAATGGCTTCTCATCCTTGTCAGCTTGGTATCTGCCATAGTGGTAACACCAAGGTATCCAGATCTGATGCTATCGCTTGACTCCATTCACTTAATACAGAGTGTTAGGATAATGATCAATACAGGAAGACAGCAGGATAAAAATCCCGTTATTAGTACTTTCCCAACCAAGTACCAACAATTGGTAAAAGTTCAACAACGAGATTATGGTTCATACAGCCATACCATGTATGATTGCCTAATCCTTAGATCGTTCTGTAGCTTGCCTGATAGTACGACATCCTTCAAAAAACTCACAGTCAGGTTTTCTGACCAGGAAGCTCACAACAGACAGAGACACTACCGATCGGAAGCATTGTCTTCTACTTCTGATTCTGCCAAGGAGATAAGGCGAAGGAAAAACACTTCTAAAAAAAAATTAAAAAAAATTAACATTTCTGCCAGTATTGAATATATTCATTTAAGGTTTATTTTTGTAGTAAAGTTTTAAAGTTTTATGGCAAATCAATGTTTATTAAAGTTTTTCAACGTATTTTATACAAGAGAGGAGGGAGGGGGGGGTACAGAACGCAAAAAGGAGGAAGACGGGGGAAGGGGAATAGGCACAAAGCCCATCGTGCAGCATACAGAGAACTCAACAACACTACAGGAGTACAAAGCCAAATGTATACAGTGTAAGAGTCAACACGGCAGGAATAAAACAGTACCCAGCAACAGATAACAGATAACCGGCTGCCCACATCCCACCCCAGAGACTCAGAGCATAGTGGGGACGCAGGAGTGCCCACATCCCATTGCCAGGCACCCACCAAGAGGATGCCAAGGGGTGGCGGCCCTAGGCCTGATGGATCAGGAGCCCAGGGGCCAGTGAGCCGGGGGCTCCGAGCGCCCGGGGTGGCGCCCCCGCCAAGTGCGGGGCGTGGTGTTGACGCGAGGGCTGCGTGACAGGCGAGTACGGTACTGGAACAAAATAGGGAGTGCAGGAGTGAGGGAGCACAGGGCAAACAGCGCCAGCGTGACCGCAAGGGAGTCCACAGCGCGGGGCGCCGAATCACAACTCCCCAGCTCCCCGAGCGCGAGGGCGTAAGGGGCTCAGGGTGTGGGGAGCCAGCATGGGAAGGGGGGGGCAGGGTGGAGAGGGGAGGGGGGAGGACAGAGGAGGAAAAAACAAGCGAGAGAGAAGAAGAAAAAAGAAGAAAAAAAAAAAAAAAAAAAAAGGGGGGGGGAGTGGGGGAGGGGAAGGAGCGCGACCCAACAGACCCAGCAGAGGCCGACCTCCAGACCTCAGCTCAACAGGGCGTGCCGTCCAACAGCGGGCGAATTTGAGGGCTAGCGAGGAGTTGCAACCAGTGGAACCAGATAAGGCAGTGCTTAGCAGATCTGTCCGTCGCAGAATAGACTAATTCCTCGAGAACTCGGCTCCGCTCCACCCTCAGGACCCACTCCCGAATCGAAGGGGGAGAGGGATCTCCCCAGTGCAAGGGGATAAGGGCTTTCGCCGCGGTCAAAAGATGGCGGACCACGGAGGATTTGTACCACGAGAGCGGGAAAGGCATATGAAGGAGGAGGAGACAGTCTGGCGTGAAGGGAACATCCCTGTCAGTGAGGGACCGGATATGGGAGTGTATAGCGGACCAGTAGGGAACCATGCTGGGGCATGACCACCACAGATGCAGCAGAGAACAGGGAGACTCCCCGCAGCGCCAGCACTCATCCCTCCCCTCAGGGCAATACCGGGCAGTGGTCGACGGAGGTCTGTACCACTGGGCCAGCAACTTATAAGACATCTCCTGGTCCCTACTACTCAGGGAGCAGCGATGGGTGAATACACACACCTTCTCCCACTGGTGCTCGGAAAGGGTGATTTGCAAAGAGGTCTCCCATTTGCCCTCATGAGGCGGGGGGGAGGGGAAGACTGCCGAGAGTAGAAGACCGTAGAGGAGCGAGATGCCGTGCGGCGGGGGCGACGTCCGGGCACACAGTGATTCAAACGGGGTGAGGTCCCGGAGGACCTGGTGCCGACGATGTAGCGAACGAAAGAAGTTGCCCAGTTGGGCATAGCGGAAGCGTTCGAGGGCAGTGGGAGGAGAGGACCCCACCAACGCCTCCACGGGCTGCAGACCAGAGGAAGAGAGATAAGCACGAATCCCCAGGGACCCCCTCGCAGCCACCTCAGGGAAGACGTCGCCTCCGAGTCCCGGGGGGAAATCGGGGTTGTCACGTATTGGAGTAAGAGGGGACGGGACAGAGGAAATAGTGGTGCCTCGCAGCACTGAGTGCCATACACCGAGCGTCGCCCGGAGGAAGGGGTGAGGCGCCGCCAGACGGCGGGCACACTGTATCTCCAGCCAAGGTAGGGTACTGAGCGAGATACCTAGAAGGCCGCCCTCCACCTCCAGCCACCGCTTCTCACTGGATCCGCAGGCCCACTCTACGATCCGCAGGAGATGGCACGCCCTGTAGTAAGTACGCGGACACGGCAAGGCCAGGCCACCCCTCCCCTTGGGCAGGACCAGGACATTGTGTCTAATACGGGGGGAACGCTGGCCCCAAATGAAACGGAGAAAGACAGAGCGGACAGTTGCAAAAAAGGAGGGGGGAACACGAATGGGAAGAGTCTGAAATAGGTAGAGGAGTCGTGGCATCACGTTCATTTTGATAGTATTGATCCTACCCAGCCAGGAGACAGTCAGCCGGGACCACCTCCGGAAATCGGATTGTACAGTGGAAAGGAAAGGCAAGAAGTTGTCGGCGTATAGGCGAGAATAGTCCGGGGAAATCCACACGCCCAGGTACTTTAGGGTAGAGTCGCGCCACGCGAAGGGGAAGGCCGCGCGCAGGGAGGCACGGACAGCGCCCGGTATGTTAACGCCCAGGAGCTCGGACTTAGTCATATTAATCTTAAAATTAGAGAGGGCACTAAATTCCGCGAGCTCCTTCAGGACAGACGGCAAGGAGACGCGAGGTTGGGTCATCGTGAGGAGGAGGTCATCCGCGTACCCCAAGACCTTGTGATGGGAGCGCCCCGCCTGGAGTCCCGAGATATCTGGGTTCAGTCGGATCGCCTGCAGAAGGGGTTCCAGCGATAAAACAAACAACATCGGGGAAAGGGGGCAGCCCTGGCGGGTCCCATTACGGATGGGGAAGGTGTCCGAGAGAAGGCCATTAATGCGGATCCGCGCAGAGGGGGCAGAGTATAAAGAATGTATCCAGGTCAGAAAGCCCGTCCCAAAACCCATATGTCGAAGGGTGGCTAGCATATAGGACCAGTCCACTCTATCGAAGGCCTTTTCGGCGTCGGTGGACAGAAAGATAGACGAAGCAGTGGAAGAGCGCGCGAGATGGAGCAAATTAAGAGCGCGGATGGTCCCATCCCTAGCCTCACGACCTGGGATAAAGCCAGACTGGTCAGGGTGGACAAGGGAGGGCAGGAGGGGTTTCAGGCGGTTTGCCAAAATTTTCGCAAAAAGTTTAAGATCCGCATTGAGAAGGGAGATAGGCCTGTAGCTGCCGCAACAGGCCGGGTCCTTACCCTCTTTAGGGATAAGGGAGATGGTCGCAGCCAGCGTCTGGGGGTGTATCTCCCCCCCCTCCAAGATAGAGTTAAAGGCCTCCACAAACCGCGGGCCAAGCAAGTCCCGGAAGCGCGAGTAGTACCGCAAAGGGAAGCCGTCCGGACCAGGGCATTTCCCAGACTGAGAAGACTTGAGGGCAAAAGTGAATTCCGGGAGGGAGATGGGGGCCTCCAGCGCGGCAGCCGCCTCTGGGGACAGCGTGGCATTCACCGTCCGGGAGAGGTAGTCGCGAAGACGTGTGGCACCAGAAGGTGAAGCATGCTCGCAAGAGGGGAGATTATAAAGGCCAGTGAAGTAGTCAAGGAAGCACTTAGAGATGTCGGGGTGGAGAGAGTGCAGGCGGCCATCGGAGGATCGAGCCTTAGGAATAAAAGTGAGGGGGGCGCGCGCTGCGAAGGGCCCTGGCGAGGTATTTGCCCGGCTTATCGCCATGCTCATGGAAGAGGGCCCGAAAACGGTTGTACGCTCTGTGATGCTTGCGATTGAGAAGAGTGGCCAATTGCCCCCTGAGTAGCGTAAGGCGCTGCAAGAGCTCCCCTGACATGGTAGCTTTATGGGCCTGCTCCGTTGTGGCGATCTGCTCGCAGAGGGAGGCAAGCTCCCTGCCCTCAACCTTCTTCCGGTGCGAACAAAGACGGATAATAAGACCACGCAGCACGCATTTGTGTGCTTCCCAGACTGTGAGAAGGGGTGTATCGGCGACCTGGTTGTCAGCGAAGAAATGGGAGATGGCAGTGGCAAGTTCGTCGCATGCGACAGTATCGGAGAGGAGGGAGTCATTCAGGCGCCACGTCCGCTCCGAGGAGCAGAGAAGGGGAGAGTCCAGGGTCATGATAACCGGAGCATGGTCCGACCACGTCGTGAGGCCGATACTGGCTCGGCGAAGAAGAATGGAGTGTTGATAAGGAAGGAATAGATAATCGATTCGGGAGTAGGAGCCATGAGGAGTAGAGAAGAAAGTATAATCTCTAGTAGTAGGGTGGAGAGCCCTCCAGCAGTCCACCAAGCGATGCCGGGAGAGGAGAGAGTTAACCCTACGCGGCACCTGCGTCGACGACCGAGGGAGGCCGGAGGAGGAGTCGAGGGCCGGGTTAAGGGCAACGTTAAAGTCCCCCCCGAGCACAAGGACACCCTCGCTAAAATCCTGTAAGCGGGCAAGATAGGACTTCAGGGCCACGTGTTGGCCTCGGTTAGGCAGGTACAGGTTGGCAAAAGTGTATAGTTGGTTGGCTACGCGACCCTTGAGAAAAATGAAGCGGCCCTCCGGGTCTGTCTGGGCCGCAAGTTCCTGAAACGGGACCGATCGGGAGAGCAGGATGGCGACACCCTTTGTCCTAGCACCCGTGGTATTACTAAAAACCCCCTTCGGGTAGTAGAGATCGGATAAACGAGGGGCCCGACCCTCCTGGAAATGCGTCTCCTGAATGAACGCCACGTCAATTTTCTCCCTCCGGAGGTCCCGAAGCAAATGAGAGCGCTTCTCGGGTATGTTAAGGCCTCGTGCATTTAGGGTCAGGAAGGCCAATGGCTTAGGGCCAGGTGGAGCGGGCATGGCGAAGGAGAAAAAAGAAGGAAGGGAAACAAAAAAAAAAAAAAAAAAAAAACCCACAAGGGAAGGGAGGAGAGAGTAAAACGGCGGGGGGGAAAAATAGACACTCAGTACGTCAATCGAAGTGGGAAAAATAAGGAATCCGCTGTAACACAAGCCGGCAGAGGACCCACTCGATAAACAAAACGGACGTACAGTGTGGGGTCGTCGAACCGGGCCACGAGAAAAAAACGGCGAGACTAAGCCGAACCGTAGAGAACGGTAACAAAAAGAAAAAACTAAGAACCGAACGACAGGTCTGACCACCACCGCTCGCACGGAGATTCCGGAGCAGCAGCAGTAGACCCACAACGACAGAGCGCGCCCGCGAGTGGGATCCACCGCGGAGGGGGCCCAGAGTGTGCTGGAAGCGTGAAGGGCAAAAGCAAGGGCGTAGCCCGAGGGGAGTGTGTGAGAGTGCGGGGATAGGGGCGCGTAGGGACGGCAGGGGACAGGACGCATCCCTCGGGAGGGAGGAACGCGCAAAGTCATGGGGGCGTGTGCGCGAGGAAGCGCCCAACGCAAGCGCCAAACACTGCATGCAACAGCGCACTCGGAGCAAACTAGGGGAACAGCTACTAGTGGACCCGCTGGCAGAATGCGCGGAAGGGCGTCGCAGGCTAACACATCCCGCGGGCAATGCATCCACGTAACAGAATGCCTATGGCATGAGGCGGCAATGGAGTCCCGCACTCCTGAGTGCATACGCGGATGAGTACGAGTCCCGGGTGCAAGGCGCCGAACATGGCAACTCATATAACATAGCATAGAACAGCGCTGAGGAGCCGTAACATATACATACAATGGGCGTGGGATCTGGTCGCGGCACAACTCCAGCACGACACCCAAAACAACAATAAATAGATCATGTGCGAACATGCGTGTGTAGAAGGGGTATAATGAGGACGACGGGGAGCATAGCATATACCCCCCCCCAGAGGAAAGGGAAAAAAAAAAAAAAAAAAAAAACCCATGACATATGTAGGTTCAGGTAGCACGCGTGTAAAGGCGTCGTGGGACAATATATACAGTGAACAGTGCAACCTCGTAACAGAATGACTAAGGCATGAGGCGGCAGTGGAACCTCGCACATCTGTGAACGAGGGAGTGCATGCGAGGACGAGCTCGTGCCTCGAGAGCAGGGCGCCGACCAGGGCAGCGCATCACACGGGAGAAAGCCTGAGACTGCGAGACTGCGCCACGGGTGCAAGGCGCCAAGCCTGGCATCGCACAGAACACAGCAGTGAACGGTGCATAGGAACCGTAACATATACAAACAGTATTTACCAGACTAAGTCCCAGGTCGCAGTAGATCACTTAGTATAACAATAAAACAGAGTATGTGCGCGTGCGTGCGGGGAGAGAAAAAAAAAAAAAAAAAAAAAAAAAAAGAACCCAACAGGTGGAGCTTCAGGTAGCACGCGTGTAAGGGCGACATGGGACAGTATATACAGTAAACAGTGCAACCTCGTAACAGAACGACTAAGGCATGAGGCGTCAGTGGAACCTCGCACATCTGTGAACAAGGGAGTGCATACGAGGACTAGCGCGTGCCTCGGGAGCGAGGCGCCGACCAGGGCAGCGCGGCACACGGGAGAAAGCCCGAGACGGCGAGACTGCGCTACAGGTGCAAGGCACCAAGCCTAGCTGCACACAAAACACAGCAGTGAACAGTGCATAGGAACCGTAACATATACAAACAGTGTTTACCAGACTAAGTCCCAGGTCGCAGTAGATCACTTAGTATAACAATAAAACAGAGTAAAAAAAAAAAAAAAAAAAAAAAAAAAAAGAACCCAACAGGTGGAGCTTCAGGTAGCACGCGTGTAAGGGCGTCATGGGACAGTATATACAGTAAACAGTGCAACCTCGTAACAGAACGACTAAGGCATGAGGCGTCAGTGGAACCTCGCACATCTGTGAACAAGGGAGTGCATACGAGGACTAGCGCGTGCCTCGGGAGCGAGGCGCCGACCAGGGCAGCGCGGCACACGGGAGAAAGCCCGAGACGGCGAGACTGCGCTACAGGTGCAAGGCACCAAGCCTAGCTGCACACAAAACACAGCAGTGAACAGTGCATAGGAACCGTAACATATACAAACAGTGTTTACCAGACTAAGTCCCAGGTCGCAGTAGATCACTTAGTATAACAATAAAACAGAGTAAAAATAAAAAAAAAAATAAAAAAAAAACCCCTGAGTGTATAGGTGTGTGTGCAAAATGTGCAGGGCGAAGTTGCGAAATAGTGCAGGGCCCCACATAGGAGCATAGCCACAGAGGCGGATCGCAACGAGCGCACTGCATGTCGGCAGGGACAGAGCCAGCGAGGTGCAGAAGGGGCCAAACCCCTCAGGCACGAAAAAGAAGGAAAAAAAAAAAAAAAAAAAAGGGGGGGGGGAATTACAATAACGAGAGCGTAGCGCGGCATGAAGGCAACTTGCAATGTGTGTGGGCAGCAAACACAAACCCCCACGGAGTGGAACGGTAAACGATGAAGTCCACTAGGGTATACAGATACCTCCAGGCCCAAGTAGCGAACGGAGAGAAGCGGCGTACGGCGGGCGGCAATGTCCCATGCGAATCCGTCACTCCTCAGCATCCCTCAAGCGGGAGAGGTCCCTGTTCGGACGATCCGATGGGCGTCGGGAACGCGAAGCGCGGCGGGATCGAGGCAGGAGTGGGGGTCGAGAAGGTGCCGCAGTCGGTTCCAGGCCCGCCATGGACCAGTCGGGAATGTGAAGAGCAGGTAGTCGTAGGGCCGCCAGGACCCCGGGGAGCTCGTGGTAGTGGCGAAGGGTGATGTTGGAAGCACCCTGGCGGATCACAAGGGCGAAAGGGTGGCCCCAGCGGTATGGGATGCGCTGCCGTTGGAGTTCAGACGTCAGGGGCCGTAGAATCCTGCGGGTCTGTAGAGTGAGGTCTGACAGATCGTGGTAGAAGGAGATCTGGCGATCTTGAAGGGGCCACGTGCCGACTTCCCGGGCCCGTGCCATGATGGCTTCCTTCAGCGGGAAATCCGTGAAGTGGCAGATGATGTCTCTGGGCGGGTCAGCAAGGGTACCTCGGGGCCGGAGGGCCCGGTGCATCCGGTCTATTACCCTGGGGGCCTCGATCTGGCGGCCCATAAGGTCAGAGAACAGGCGGGTCAGGAGTGCAGGCAGGTCTTCAGAGGCCTCAGCTTCGGGCACCCCCCTGATCCGTATGTTCTGCCTGCGGCCCCTATTGTCCACGTCCTCGAGGCGGCGTCGCAGGGCGCCAAGGTAAAGGTGATGCTGGTCAGTGGTGCGTTGGGTTTGCTGGAGCGCGTGGTGCTGTGTCTCGGAGGATGCCTCTAGTGTCGCCATCCGGCGCTCCAGGGCCGTAAAATCGGCGCGCAGCGTAGCCACTTCGTCCCTGACCACCTGCTTTAGTTCCATGATGAGGGTGGAAAAGTCCGACTTCCAGGGGGCGGACGAAAAAAGCTGCAGCATCTCCGGTGGAGGAGAAGGCTGGGAGATAGAGGGAACTGGTGCATCTTCGTCTCTGGAAGGTGAGCCAGGAGACGAGCCGGCCTCGTGGTCGGCCGGGGCCTGGGAGGAAAGGTCGACCGGGGTCCGGAAATATTCCCGCAGGGAAGAGGAAGCCGGCTGGGAACGGTTCCCGGGAGTGGACGGATCCGGGGCAGGTTTCTTAGAGCGGCCCATCGTCGGGGTAGCAGATGTTTGCAAGTAAAAAACGACGAGCGGTGGCGGAGCAGAAGGTTCAAGCAGCCATCTTCTTCGGTAGCCGGCCACGCCCCTCAAGTTTTAAAGTTTTAAATCTTTTTGCAGTAAAGTAGTAAAGTTTTAAAGTTTTAAATCTTTTTGCATTAAGAAAGATTAAAAAAATTATAAAGCACATTTGGAGTTGACAATTTAGAGGTTTTAAAATAAAAATGTTATATTTAATTTAATAATCAACACTCTGTAATTGAATAAATAAGGTACATCTCAATTTCTCATTAGAAGCGACATCTCTATTAACAGTAATATGGGGAAAATGTAATGAGGTTTTTTGGCCCACAGTGAAAGCCGTATAGTCCAACTATTTAAAGTTGGCTCAACGACTCTGGGATTATGTCAGATTTATTCGGAAAATAAAAAAATAAACTATTTTTGGAACGAAAGTCCGTGGAGCTATTTATGTAGCTGCTCCTATCTGTGACATAACACATGCTAAAACCTTGCTGGAATGTCATGTGTCAAGAGTCTGGTTTCAAATAAGGTCTAGAGCTCTTAAGTAATTACAATAGAAGTTGAATGAAGAACTTCCTTTATGAATATATTTTGTACAATGGGAATAATATAAGCAGATGTTTTAAGTACTTGAACAGCAAGCAATACTACTACTAGATTGCATTATTAAAGTGACAGTAACCTTTAAAAATGAGCTTCGACTTTGAGAAAGCCAGTTTTTGTTTTTTTTCAATAACCTTTTATATTTTTAGAAAGCAACTGGTACATTAGAAATTACAGGCTGTTTTCCCTGCTTGCAGACGGTGGTTTGGCCCCCGAGTGTTGCTCATTGATCTCACAATTTTTATTGCGCTTACAAGAAGGAAACTTAACAAGATCACTTCTATCGTTTGCGAGCTGAAACAAGTGATCCTCACTGCAGAAACAGAGAGAGATCTGTCTGCCGGCCCTTGATCTGATTGGCCGAGCACTCCGCCACTTCCGTCTTGAGTTAACACTTAGGCAGCTTCTTTCTGAGTAAATTAAAGGGGAAAAAAATATCTCATTATTACTCCCTTTAGGCAGCAGTCGGGTCCATGGAGCAGGCAACCAAGGATGCTTAGCAAAACCTTATAGGGTCCACATCTTATTTATGATTTGCTGGTTGCCATGCTGGAGAAACCTTAGAGTAACCCCTGCTACCCTGCATGGAGATTGTAACGTCACAGGTGCCACAAACCTCAATCTAAACCTCTTCCACTGTGAAGAAACAAAATGAAAAACAAATAAAGAGACAAGACACGTGTATTTAAATATTGGGCTTTTACACAAAAATTTACCGATGAGCTTTTGTAGATCGCAACTCCCATCATCTTCAGCAAGAATGATAATGCAGGTAATAAGAATTGTCCCTCCCCCCCAAAAAAGGTGCGCCAGAGGTGCAAAAAGTTTGACGTACTTGATGACATGTATTTTCTATCTATAGTTTTTAAAAAACATAATTATCGAATTTAACGCTTAATTGTATAATGTTATATACTGTCATCAACATTGGCTGTGTGTGCAATCTGCATGTATGTACAACCACTATCTATTGGATACATTTATTCATGGGAGTGAGAGCATTTTTAAAAATATCTTTTTAAAAATTCCCTATAATTTCCCCCCAAAATCCAAACCAAATAGTAAAAGTGAAGGAACACTTTTACTATTTTGTTAGGATTTTGGGGGGGAAATTATAGGGAAATATTTTTGTGTGTGTGTCTTTACATTTATATATTGTTATGCAATGCACGGTTAGCCCTAAACTATGTACCTATCAGCCTAAGTGATCCTGAACAAAAATATAGGTTTCCCTTGTTATAGTATAAGCATTTTTTAAGTTTGTAACCTAACGTAACTGCAGCAAAAATAAGAATATTGGCCCAGTCTCAAAATGTCCCAAACTCTGGCACTCAACGGGTTAAACCTATGAGTTACGAATGTTCATTAAGAGAATAAAACTCAACATCTGAAAAGAAATGGTACAATATTTATTCTCTGATGTTTTAAATGTAACCATTTTCCTTTTTTATAGGTTTACTTTCTTATGTGTATTGCAGCCTCCCTTAACCCTTTCTGGGCTGGATCACACTTTCACAATACTCGAAACATCATGTTGTCTCCCAAGACAGTGCTAAATCAAATCATTGATTTATAATAAAAGCCACACATCAGTCTTTGACTTTCACGCTCGTGATTTTTTTTTTTTCCCCTTAAAAACGTCAATGCAAGACAATAGCCTATTTTGTATTTTCTCCACAATGGGTTAATTATGGCCTGCATCCCTTTCGCACATATCTCTATGTACACTGACGAAAAGACCAGTAGCAGCTGGCAGGAAATTGGTAGGGAAGCTGACCACAGATAAACCGTAGGATGCTGAAGAGTTGCAGAAGATATAGTCTGGGACAGGAAGTCAAATTGTCAGGCCAGGGGCTTGCTGAATACATCTGCAGAGCTATTAAAGAATGTGGCCCTCAGATAATGGTCAGGGACACAGCTGTCAGTTTGTGATGAAGTAACTCCAAGGAAGCTCGAGGCCTTCTGTGGTAATGGTACGGATGTTGCTGTTTGATAGGATAAAGAAAAGCTTGTCGTAGCTATGAAATTCGCACATTCAACAATGTTTGATCAGTTTCTATTTGTTTTGTTGTTTTTTTTTTTTTATCTTACACAGCAGCTCGAACAGTGGAAGAATAACAAGAACTTCAGCAGAGGAGGCCAGATGGACAGCTCTTCATTAGTATCAAGTAAATAAAACTGATGTAGAGGGGGGGAAAAGAGAGAAAATTCCACTGCAGAACAGTTCACAATACACTATTAAAATGAATGCTTGAAATTAAAGAAATAGGTTTATTCAGAAAAAAAAAATTGGTATTTTATTTTTTTTTATGCATGTTGGAGATCTTTTTGCATGGAGTACATCCTTTAGAGATTGGAGTTTACAATATTAGTCTTCTGTCTGAAATCAGGAAGCTTTAGCATTTTAGTTTCTTGCACGTGCTCAGTAGCACTACCATGTAATCAGCTGCTGCTGCTCCCATTATGATGACTGGGAATGGGAGTTCTACTGAGCATGTGCAAGAAGCATACCTTGGTATGCTCCCTGCCTTCAGTAAAGGTAGCCAGGGGAGGAGTTACATGAGACAGAAGTGTCATTTTCTTGCTGTATTAAATAATGTCTACACTGGTTTGCATGTAATAACATGCACTGGAGTCCATGCCGAATAGATTCTAATACACATTTAACAAAAACATAGAGCTGGGGTCTCCTTTAAAGGTAAACTTATATTTAAAAGCATATTTAAAGAGGATCAACACAAATAATTATTTTCATTTATTGAATGTATGTTTTTTAGTCTGTGATTTGAGATGAGTGGTGTTAAACTTACACATTTCAAGTGTGATTCTACAAGCCATAAGAGGGAACTGGTGTATTTAGAGAAGAACTCATAGAACAATATGTCATACTCTAGAACCAGAGAAAAAAAATATCACTTTCATTAAGGAGAGAAGTAGATCTATAGCACAGCCTTTTTTATAATGGCTTTATAAAGGGTATGAAAATGGAAATGCAATTTGGGAAGCTAATTCTGTTATTGATTCAGAATACAATGTGGACTTCAAATAGCCGTCTCTCCACAACTCTTTCAGGCCATTCAGAGTTCTATTTTTTGAGCTCCAGTAATTATTTCTACTATTTTGGTTCAAGGGGGCCCTGTAGGCAACAGGGCAGTCCTTGCGACATGAAAGCGCGATCTGTGCCTTCACAAGTTTTTAATTCACAAAGTTCTATGCGATACCAACCCCCATTCTATATTGTTCGGTGAAAAAGAACAGATTATGCTGTGAGCAAAATAAGATGAGATTTGAGAAGATGCTAATATATGCCGGTGTTAAATGTTTCATCGCTGCTTTATTACATTTTTTTTCCCACAATTTTTAAGTAATATTTAATTATCACAAAGTTGTTGCAGTTGAAATGTAGACAATTACATTTGGAATATGATGCATTTAATCCATTTTTTAAGTGCACTTAAAGGGTTAAAACACTAGCACCCTTTTTTTTTCCATATGAATCAATCCAGTTTTTTAGTGTCAATAAAGCAAATATAGAATCATCTTATCTCAGTAACGTATCACCTATGTACTGCAGAAGAACTGAACTTGGAAAATGTTGCATATGATGCTTTTTTTTTTACTTCAAGTGTAGCATCTCAGGAAATGCGGTGAAGACTCTTTCCAGTAAATAGAGCGTTAAGATTTATGCTAATATGAACCGCATCAATGTCACTTATTTGGCCCAAAAAAAAGAAAAAGAGTGAGAGAACAAAACTACCGAATGTACGAAGGAGAGTTCATAAAGTTTCTCTCGGTCTGGAACCATACAATGTTTTTTAATGGTTCGTTGCTTGAAACATTATTTCAAGATTGTGATCCTTTAAAGAGCGGGGAGGAAACAGAAGGAAAATAGTCTTGTGTTCTGAATTACAAGCATGCAGCAGAAGTCAATGTTTAATAATATAACCACAATGACAAAGGGCAGCGACCCAGACTGAACACATTGTCCTTCTGACAGCTCTGCTGGGGATTGCAATTCGTTTCTGTCACACGGTATTATGCATTCACAAAATGTACAATGGCGAGGGTTCTGGTGCAATAGCAATTTTTCCTTGTGGAGATCACAAAATAAACAGTAACAAATCCGCGGCGGAAAATGTACGCGTTGGCACAGTCAAAAATTGTCTCAATGAGAAATCACTGAATGGGCACCCGGGAAGCCAGCCGCAAATATAATAATACTTTTGTTAAAAAGTTCCTTAATTATGCAGGATAAGTCACCATTTCAAAGTCCACAAGCTCTTCTGTGACAGGAGGACAAGCTGAGTACCTCCTAGTTATTATCACTGGAGTGAGAATTCTCTTCAAAACTTCTATTGAACTTCCCGCTCCAGGTGGTGCCATTCATATCACCGCATAACGGCTGCTGCGGTACAGATGGGTTTACTTGGTATTAGGATTTTGGCTTCTTCAGAGATAACCAACTGGACCCCATCTCTGTGAATCACGCGGCTTTGTGTTATATATCGATGATGGGAATGTTAAAAAAGTTCTGCAGATTTATTTTAAAAATGTACATTTTAATTAAAAACACTCAAGGTCTCTAAAATATTGGTAGCGTTGGTCTGACGTCTTCTGCCACACTACAAGACTTTAACCCCTTAAGGACAATGAGCGGTCCCTAAACCCATTGAAAACAATGCATTTTTAACCCGTACATGTACGGGCTTTGTCATTAAGGGGTTAAAGATATCCATGAGTGATTTTAGTGGGCATACACATGGTGAAAAGTAGACAAACATATTTGCCCTTATGGTTGGACGATGATGAGCATATTGATGAATGTTACAGTTAACAGTTGAGGGTATTATTCAATAAAGAGAGAGCTTGGCTTCGATTCCCCCATCCCTATTTTTCTTGAAGGGTCAATGAAGACAAGTTCCTCGAGTAAGAATGGCTGAAATAGCCCTGAATAATGTAATGGGTGTAAAGCGATGACCTGATATAACTGAGTGACTGTCGTCAATGAGTTTTTTCATCTCACATAATGGAGGGGGAAGCACTTTGTATGCGCTGACCCGTAACATGCCAATTATATATGTATCCTGGACAAAATGATGGTCACTCTTATTTTAAATACATAAATTGCTCTTTTTAATCTATAGGCACATTTCTATAGGTTTAGTCTACAGAACTGGAAAAAAGTAATGTTTGGTAAATAGTGACAGATTTGCTGTAACCTCGTATTGATGTATATTAAGTATCCACAGAGACGTCACATAACTGGGAGCGTAATATTACATCCTCTGGTATTTCACGTTGGCAGTGCTATCTCCCTGTTTTTGGGATATCAGGCTGTTTGACGAGAAGCAGGGTTTTTCTTGTCGGCGGTAGCCGGTATCGCTTGTTCCTTGCTGTTAGAAATAAAGTAACATCGCTCAGGTTGGGATTTAAAAAGCGACTCTGTTGAAAGAAGCAGCTGGGGTCTCTGGTGCCTCTGCAGCTGATCACAAATAGGGGTCTATTGACTAAAAGGAGAGTAGACAGGAGAGTTGTCGTTTTTAACTTCCTCACTTCACTGTCCTTTATGGAGAGTCCACTCCAGTGAGCTTCTGCTGCAAGGTGAGCTTGGCAACAGCTGGGGGGCGCCGTTTGGAGACCCCTGACCTAAATAAGGGAAATTAAGAGTTGAACAAAGAAATGGCAAACCTACTGAAAATGTACAAAAATATGACATTAGTTCAGTTGAGTGCTTTGGGTTCCAACATCTTACCCAACATCGCTCAGCCTTCTGGCAGCGAAAAGGTGAAAAGGGAGGAATGCATTAATTATGTATATATAAACAGCTAAGGCTGAACACCTGCACAGAGTTGGTTGTGCATTCCAGCCTGACACACGGGATATTAGGAGAAGCTATATGTAAGTTCAGCTGTGCGACTGACTCACTGCGTGTTCCTGGAAGTGTCTGAAGGAGGAGAGGATACTGTGGGCAGGCGCTAACTGTATCATCTGGGCTGAGGCCGGTAGCAGATGGTCCTAAGCCGTACTTCCACGTGGGATTTAAATAGCACAGCACCCACAATCAGCTGACTGGGAGCAAGTGAATAACTTTGTATCATCATCATGACTGTCCAACACAGGTTGCTTGTGTTTAACCTTAAAGGGTCTGCTGTGTCTAATCTCAGCATTTCTGTACTATATACATATATATATATATACCGTATATATATATATATATACTGTGCTGCATTTTAGAAACTATTATCACATATCTTCAAATTCATCCAATATGTGAAATAAAAAAACTAATCTCCTGTTTCTTTTGTTATTCACTTTGGAACAGACAAAAACACATTTAGAAATCACTTTTCATTGTTCCTTAGCAAAATATTAACCAAATCACCTTGCTGTTTTGGACAAAAAGCAGAGATACATTTAAAAAAAAAAATTTAGAAACAAATTAGAAAAAAAAGAAATCATTGTTTTTGTTTGTAAATTACTTGTATTTTAATCCAAAAATTTTATTTAAACAATTATTATTGTAAAAAGAACAAGAATACACATCTGTATCAGTTAACCACTTGTGTCTCTGGCTCACAAAGGGTTAACCAAAGGTCCTTACTGTGGTTGCCAAAAAAAAAAAACTATAGAAAATTGAAAAAAATATATATAATAGCAACATTTTTTCCAATCAGTTAAAGATTTAAAAAGAAACTGGGAGAAAAAAAAACCCACTTTGTATCTGTTTGCAAAATGCCTAAAAGCGCCGAGACGTTAAATTGTCCAGGAACCGTCTAAAAATACAAATCTGCTTCAAGCTCCGGCGTTCGTTCGGCTTAAGAAACATTAGCGACATCTCTTGTAACAGCGAGGTTAATGTTACCGGCTGTTGAGGAACCACCCATTGAGTGAATGAAGTGGTGACAAGCCAGGAAGCACCCAGCGCTTCACGTCGAGTGGATGCCAACTTTCTGAGGAATGAACAGCTCTTGTAAAGTATACTAGTATAGTACTGTGACCTCAACTTTTGGCCACAACTACTCGAGCGTGAAAGGAAACTATTTTAAATCAGTACTACTAACAATAGCAGCAAATGTGTTCTTGAATAGTTTTAAAGGCAGATTACAAGAGGCCTTCACATTCAAAAAAGACGCTGCAATGACCAACTAGACTCATTCGCAGTCCGCATGAACATACTTAACATCAAGTAACAAATTCTTTACAGGTTTCCGAGACCTTATGTCTTATATGCATTGTGGTTCAGTCAAGGAGCTAAGTTAATGTGAAAAATCTGTTTTAGTCTGGGCTGGAATCCAAAGAAAATCGAAATGCCTTAAATCTATCAGAGCCCCATTAGGACAGCATTGCACAAGTAAAACATGTGTCCTTATCCTAACCTGAGCACTAAACAAGAACGTACTGGGCATATTCGTGCACACGGCAAAAGTATTGTTGCAGCGTTGCCGTCTATCAAACAAAAAGGAGTCCATCTGCATACGCGGGATCTCATATGGTTTGCACCTGAGTGTTGGATTATGAGGGTCACACGAAGCTGAAGAAAAAAAAAATCACATGTTTTTAATACTATAGAGAAAAATATGGCCAAAATTATATCCTAGGTACCCCTGGCATTCTACTGGTTACTTCAATACTTTGTATAATAAATGAAAGGTTTAGTAGGTGGGACAAAAAAGTAGGCAAACCATGGCCAAAATGACTAGATAGAATGAAAAGAGTAGTTATAGATGGGCATGGACAGGTTTTAACTAATACCCAGTTGCCTTGGATATTACTGAAAAAGTTGAGGAAATGTTATTTTTTAAAATTTTAATTTAATTTTATGTTTTATCAAGATTCGGTTCCTGCATTGAAATCTTTTGGCTACCCCACCTGGAGAGTCACAACTTAAAGTATCCATTATGTGATTGTGAAGGGTTGATACGTTGAAGGTTCTCTTTTAGAAGGTCACAATTACAACCCAAGCCACCTCTAGCTGTCTGGTAAGCAGAAACAAATTTAGAGGAGAATCTGACAGTTGTTGAGGCTGGAATTCATGAAGGAGAACTGTCCTGGACTCAGTTACTGCACGGGGAAAGGTCCCTTGGCTGCTGCAAGTCTTGGCTGAGCCTTAATAAAAAAAATCCCACTGAGCTGAACTGAAAACCAGAATATTTATTAAAAATAGTGTCTCACTTTTATAGCGCTATTGGTAAATCAACAAATAGTGAATGTGACAAGCGGTACCTCCCAAGTTGTTTAAGAGTCAAGCCAAGTTGAGGATGGGCTAAATGAACTCTCTATGGTACAAGCTAAGAGTTGGAGATTGTAAATATTTTTTTTCTAAATGTTTGAATAATTTCTTTTACATGACAGATCCCCTTTAATAACCTCACCAATAGGTTGTTCATATACTTTAGATACGTAGCAAAGGGCTGTTCCTCTAATAAGGATGATGGGAATACCGGTATGTTCAAGAGATTATCATACAATAATGCAGATATATCGCCTAACCATAATATACTTTTATGTAATCTGATAATATAGATGTAGATAAAACAAACAATATGTTTGCTTTTTACTTTGTATTTGCTTTGCTAGTTACAAAATAGATTTTTTATTTCCTGATGCCTTCTCTTTGGTTGTTGGTCAGGATGTTACGTTAGATGTAGGCTGAGGTTATGATGGTTGCCAAGTAGCTGGGGTTTTTTGTTTGTTTGTTTGTGTTGGTGGGAGTCATTCTTGAAGTAGTGACTATCCCTGTTTTAGGTCAATATGTCTCTGTGCCTTTTTTCTCCCCTAATTTCCATGTCTTGTAGGGGCTTTATTGGGTATAGCGTATGACACTGTTGCACATATTATACATATTGAAATAGCAGAAAAAAGTTGTTATATATTAAACTTTCTAAAAATACATTAGCCGTTGTCTAAATGCATACATAAATGACTGTTTAAGTGTCACACGGTGACAAAAAAGCCTTAGTAAAGCCCTGCCCCCAAACCACAACTCTAACAACCAGGGGAGGGCAGATCCCTATTGGCCTGGGGAGCAGGTAAGGACAATTGGCTCAAATCGACACTTTCCCCCAGTAATGAACAGATATTTACACACTCTCACATTAACACACTCTTACACAAACTTACACATATATACTTATACTAACACACACATGCACTCATGTTAACACATACACATTCTAACACACACTTATACATATACACTCATGCCAACACATAGACACTTAAACATAAACAAGTCCTTTACAATACATACATACATACTCACTCCTTACCATCTCTCTCACTCTTTCCCCTAACGCTTGCTTTCACCCCTTTACCTTCCCCAAGCCACATCTATACAGCAGGGTCACGTAACATCAAGTTACGTGACCACCAACGAATTCCCGCATCTACGTGTGGGCCAGTCCAAGTCAAACCGACCCTTTTAGAAGAACTTTGCAGTGGCCCAGGGGATAAATGCCAGCCCTCCCCTGCTAACAACACCTCTAAAAACAGATGTCCCTCGTTGGCCATTCAAATATATGATGGCATTTACACGGCATGGGTCTCACATTAATATTTGGTACCAATAAGTATACTTTTACAATGTTTTAGCATAAGATATAGACCCTTTTTTTATAATCTAGAGAGTAATACCAAGCGTTGTGCTTTTTTGTTTATTTGCTTGACGGCAGTAATTGTATCAGTGAATTCCATCTTACTGCACCTGCTATTTTGTTACCATAACGCACTTTGGATTGTTTTGAATTTTGTTGTGGCAACAGACATTCGCCCATAAAGATAACCAGATTTATTATTGGTATTATAAATATGTATTTGTATTATTTATCAGGAAACACTACATCCTTTCAAATTAATGAATGCACTTTCTGAAATCAAATCACGCCAAACATTCCCAAACATACAGAACTACTTTGGGATTCCGGGTTTGCGTCTGCCCCTATGCCTGTGCAGAAAATGGCCTTTTCTCATTAACATTGTCTTTTATTCAATCCACAGACAAGCTCTCTCGGCCTCGCTGCTTAGGACATACTCAAGGATGCAAGTTCTTGGGATCTTCTCACTCAAGGACACAATAATGTCATTAACACAGGTGGCTCTGTCAGAATCCCTAAATCAATGACCATGCACCTGTGTCAATGTAAGAAGATCTTGCAAACCAGCACTTTTGGTGGTGCTTTGAGGATAGCTCTGGGGAATGTCACAGCAACAGATGGTCATGGGTATTTGGTGGTGTATTTGCAGGAGCAGGTATGTGCTTTAGTTGCATGTCCAGAAGGCACCAAGAACTTAACAGTTCCACTTTGCCTGCTTCGGTCCTGTGCTAGGCAACAACTGCTTACACATTGCTTTGAATGACTTTGCCCGTTTTCTTCCAGAACACACATATATTTCAGACATTGCTGACTGTCTCATGTCAGGTGCTCCTCTGCCATTTGTGAGATGGATAAATGCTTACATTACTGGTTGTGTAACTACTGAGAGTTCAGAGAGCCCAACCTGCCGGGTAGCACGGGTGCACTAGGTGAGAAAGGTATACCTATCCTGGAAAATGTGAATAATAGGGGTTGCTCTGACTCATGAAAAAGGGAGCAGCACAGGCTTAAGCCGAGGCAGCTAACATACCTACTGACCTCTGTATTTGGTCAACCAGTATAAATGTGTGTAAGGCAACCAGCGTCAGACCATTCACCATTCATGTGCTAAGCCTGCGGTCTGGGTAAGCCTCAGCTCGTGCTGCGTAAGTAGCGGCTCACCTACCACTACAACCTCAAATAGGCAGATTACCCGCTTGGGGACCCCCGTTTCAAGGTCCATGGTAGCCCATGTTGCATATGGGGTATTGATTTAAATGTCCATCATAGAACATGGCTTTCTAACAGAATCAAAGCTTCCTAAAAACTCTGAATAAAGGATTCTATACGTGTGTGCAGCACTTAATCAATGACATACCCTATTACATGTGTAAGCACAGTATGCATGCTATGTGCTTATGTACTGGCCAAGCATAGAAATCTTTAAATTCACTTATCCCTGTCAAGTGGAAACACAATCTGATAACAAGCACAGACAGCCTCGGAACTATGCACATTCCTCCCAGCTGACTGCAGAACACGGGCCTGACACACCAGGTGGCTGCTTATGTGTTTCGGAATTGCTAGGATTCTAGCAGTATGTTATTCTTCATGAAATGTGCTCTTATAACTTTTTTTTTTTATCTCCGCACCCAAAGTTTTTGTGGGCTTCCTTCCAAATCGAAATAATGTCCCATGTGTTGTTAGGTAGGGGTTGTTGATTGAAGAAGGTAGTTCTGCGTATGCATGCGTCTGCTTTTGATTTTACAATCTGCAGCTTTTTCAAAAAACTGGAGGAAGGGAGAGGAGTATTGTAATGTAGATAGTGTCGCTCGACAGCTTCAGCTCCCATCATCCTCAGCATGCAGAATCTAGCAACAACCGGTGACCTTAAAACCATTGGATCCTATTATAATCTGGTGTATTTAAAACATTGCAAATACTGTTTTTGTGTCTTTGCTATTTTTAATAGCAAAAGGCATTTAAAACTTTTTTTCAGGGTAGGGTCTTAACAAGCATATACGTTTTCAAAGATACAATGTGTAAGATTGGTAAGAGCAAGTCTAGTCTGTCCATTTGTGCTGGTTGTACGATCAAACCTTAGTACCTGTCTTCTGTCCAGATATGTGTTATGCGGTTCGTATGCATGGTTAATTTCCAGCACATTATTAACTTCTGCTGGAAGTCTATTCCATTTATCAACTAGACATGTGAAATTAGGCCAAAAAAACGTTTTTTGACCCTTTCGTTTTCAGACAATGAATTATATTCTCTGCCCATTCAGTTCGGACAAAAATCTGAGCCATTTTTAATTCAGGAACAAAAATCATTGCCTGGTGCCCACATTCACTCACATTCTGCTTCACTCTCATTCTCTCACACTCTCTAAATGTTCTTCTTCTTCCTTCTATTTTTCATCTTCTCTCTTTTATCTTTTACTTTCTTTTAATAAACTAATATTCAATATATGCAGTGGCGTATGGGGCAACCAGTCCCACTTCTGTTCAGGCCGGAACTCAATACCTCAGGGTTTAAAGGACAAAAATCTCAGGGTCACACAGTCTGTAGCTGCTTCATTCATATTCTACTCAGATCTGATGATACATGAGCCTCCCAGTTAGTGCTTGTACTACCAATATGTCATGGTTTGATAACCGTACTTGCATGCAGTTGATTCAAATAAATGCATCTTTGAATAATGAGTTTTTGATAAGGACTTGTATTAAAGTATTTTGGATCACACACTTGGCAACTTGCTACATAGACTCTTCCTTATGGGGTATTACTTTTACATTTAATGAGTCTCAGGGTCCCCTCATATAGACATTTCCCAGGTATTGCACGTGCAAGCAACACACAAACAAAACAGTGAGCAAAAGTACATTTTTGACTTGGAAACCAAAACATTCCAATTACAAACAACCTACAAGAAGAACCTAATGAAGGATCTACTGGATTTGGGCCCGATATGTACAAGAAACTAGAAAAAACTAGGTGATTTTTTTCCACTCACAGAAACAAAAATAACTAAGAAAATTCTAACATGAATTCCAATACATGACTTCAGAACACAAATCGGTGATGCACAAACTACTCAGGGTCTTCAGGACCTCTTAAGGTGTTCATCAGGATGATATTTGGGGTTTATTTCCAAAGTGGTCCCCCGATTCAGTACAATTACTAGCATTAGAGTAAGAAAATACTCATTTACAAAACTTGTATAGAAATTGAATGTGAGAAGGACCACTTTCATTTTTCAACTGTTTGCATTGCCCTTTTATACTTTTTCTTCCATTATGTGCCTTTAGTGGCAATTTTTTTCTGGACATAAAAAACTAAATTGACTTTTGAAATTAAATACCTACTCAAGTACCCCCTGGTTTCTATTAGAAGTACCTTAAGTGGTACAAATACCAGTCGGAAATCCATTCTCCGCACTGTCTGGTCCAGGGCTCAATCAGTAAGTAAGATGGATTATATTGTTGTAACTATTCACAGAAGTGTCAAGTCATATTAGCAGCTACTGCAACATATCACTGCTATGTACATACAGACATTTCACTCGGAAGAATATTTTAGAAATGCACGTGAAAATATATATACAGCGTCCCTGGGTTCCTTCAAAATGTTTGTGCGGATTGCTAGGAGGTCTATGTAGTTTGATGAAAAACTTGACAAATTCCGGATAGTAATTCGTGTATTTTGTCAGTCTTTCAAACAGCGATCCCTGCACAAAAGTCCTAAGAAAAACTCAGGAAATAAAAATATTCTGTGTTAATTTTAGTGTGGGAATGAATGCACCTTTCAAAGGTTGCTGAAGCCTTCTCGTTATAGAATGTGGCAGGATCCTGTTTTCACAAGACTTTGGATTCAGACACGCAGTCACCGTGTAATGACAGCAGCATCCAGGACGGCGGTTTCAAAGTTGCCATCCAAACGAGTGCCGACATTGTTTCATTCAACTCTAAAGTATATATATGGAAGTTTTACTTTACAGAGAGGGTTATAGAAAAGAAGAATGGCCTCCTAGCAGAGATGGTAGAGGTTAACAAGTGGGGGAATTTAAACGGGCCAGGGATGGGCAGATGACTTCGCTGAATCTAAGAGGAGACCAAGGACCGGTTCAAATTTTGCTGAGAAAATGGGCAGACTAGATGGCCCGAATGCTCTATTCTTTGTAAAGACTTGTTAATGAATTACTACGTTATCTATTATATTCAATGAGTGATTTCAGTTTTGATTTATTAACAGGGAACACTTAGAGATGTTTAACTCCAGACTGTATGACCCTGATAAGTAGCCAATTCACCTTGAGACGTTGTATCAGTTTCTTTCAGGGGTGTACCGTATTGGCCCGAATATAGGCCGCACTTTTTTCCCCCACTTTAAGACTTTAAAGTAGGGGTGCGGCCTATATTCGGGGTCTAGCGCCCGACGCCCAGGACATGCAGTCCTGGGCGCCGGGCAGGCAGCGGGGTTAAGATACAGATCCCCCGCAGCGGTGCAGGGGACCTGCATCCTACTGTCTGATACGCTCAGACAGCCTCCCCTGCCAGCACTTCCCACGGGGGGAGTACCGGCACGGGAGGTTGTCTAAGCGAATCGCACGGACGTTCACCGGCAGCGGCGATGCGCCGTTGCCGGTGAACGTCCGCACAATGCATTTTAACCCTCCGACTTACCAGGGCAGACTCCCGGGTGTCTTGCAGGGCCGGCGGAAGACACCTACGCAATACGCGTATACAACTTCCGGTGCCGGTACTTCCGCTGAGTGCCGGCACCGGGAGTTGTATACACGATGTGCATAGATGTCCCCCTCCGGCCCCGTAAGACACCCGGGAGTCTACTCTGGTAAGTTGGGGGGGAGGACAGAGTGGCAGCATATCTCGGGGGGGGACAGAGTGGCAGCATATCTCGGGGGGGGGAGAGGACAGAGTGGCAGCATATCTCGGGGGGGGAGAGGACAGAGTGGCAGCATATCTCGGGGGGGAAAGGACAGAGTGGCAGCATGTTTTTTGGTGCTTTTTTAAAGAAAAAAACTTTTTCTTTAAAAAAGCACCAAACTTTTAGGGGGCGGCCTATATCCGAGCCAATACGGTATTTACTAATGTCCATAAGATTACATATGCATACACCACTAGTATAGAAAGGCCATTTCTGGATATAGCCCTTCAAATATCACATTTAAAGTCATAGGCTTGTTTTGATAAATGTCCATTTCTGGATTTCTGTGCAGTTTTGGCAAAACATGCGCACAGAAAACTCAGCTAAACGTAGCCAAGGTAGGCAGTTATGTGATAAAGTAACACACGCACTGCATGTGACTTACTGCTTCTAACGTGTGGTTGTTTTTATAGGGTGTTTTATTTTTTCAAGTGACTTGATTTTACAGAATACCATGTACTAGATCTAGCCTAGTGAAAAACTGGAGTATTAAAATACAAAATAATAAGATGGGGATTGTTCCTGCCCCCCCCACACACACACACACACACGTTTACCTTTTTTGATGGATTACTTTGCTTTATTCCTGAAAAATGCCCCATGCCGACAGATTGTTGTAAATGAAAAGTTATAAGAGAAGGCCAAACTTGCTTCACCCTCAAGCTAATTATATGCTACCTATGACTAATTACACTGTTTACATTTCTTTGTTAATTGTGTCCTAAATACTTAGGAATTCCTAGCAATACACAGAAACATAGAATTTGACGGCAGATAAGAACCATTCGGCCCATCTAGTCTGCCCATTTTTCCTGATGTAGGGGTTTAAACCCCCTATACATCTTATTAAGACACTAATAAATTGAAATACATACATTAGCCCCAAAGTACTTAATTTTTCACAAATTCTGATAACAAGCACTTCACGAGAAACAGTATTATGATGTCAGTGGTAATTGTAGATCCGTTTGGCCATTGGTCCTTTGGGAACTGTGTCCAGGTAGTACAGGTAGCTCTAGTGTTATGTGTAAAACCTACCAGTGCTCTGTGTCTAGAAGGCAACGATTATTTATTAAGTATAAGGCCTACTGCCCTGTGCAAACAATCTTGTCATTGAAACAGCCCTGTGCTCTTATCTTCTTGGGTAATACCACTGACAATACCAATACCGCAGCCAATTAACGTAGTGACCAAAAACATATTTAACAGACAGCCTACTCAATATGATCTATATAGATAGAACATAAATGGTCCTGATAGGGTGTAAATGCTGCCTAAAATCCTTGGTACTGTGGCTATATGTGGAGCAAATAAAACACAGAATAAGAAGAAGTGTCCAAAAGCAACCCAAGGAGCATCTGCCCCCCCCACCTCCCATTGCCAGTCTGGCTAGGGGCAACACACGTTACTGCACACTACTTCTGGATTACTAGGGAGATTTTGTAACGTCCTCCACAATATGAGATATGATGAAACGGTATCAATGTGCCAGTTGTGGGAAGAACAGGTGATGGAAATATTCTGTTTAACGGAGAACTCCCAGAGCCAGGAGGAACACACTAATAAAACATGGTCCCGTCTGCTTCATATTTACTACTAGCTACATAAAAATAACCAGCAGAATGGCTCTCCACCCAAGTTTTTGGTGCATTATTTAAATCTGTTTGTTTTTTTCCCATTGCCGAAAGCATGATATTTTTCAAGTGTTTAAATGAAATCTATTTGATATTTAGAAATTGCACATTCTGTGGGTGGGAACTGGAACACAGATTTTGACATTCACCTCCATGTTCATAAAAGTGCTGCTTTTGTGAAACAGAGATTTAGTCACATACTTGATTTTTTTCAGGTCTGAAGGTTAGAACTGAATTTATTATGAAAGATTATTTGCAAAAAAAAAAAAAAACCCACAGCCAACTGCGCAGCAGGTTCTAGGCATGGGATTCTTGCTAGTTCTGTAAATGTCAATGAGATCCACTGCAGAACAGCCACGGACTGAATAAACCTACAGCGGTCCTGTGTACGGGAAATCAAAAAATCATACTGCAAAATGTATTCCGTCACACATGACATATTCCAGTATAAGGAAACGTGGTAGATTAAGGAAAAAAGTGTTGTTAGTCTTAAAGGCTTATTGGCGTGCTTATTAGCTCTTGTAGCACCAACTTCTCCTCCTGAAATATTAAATGTACCACATTCTCTCTAGTAAGCAGGGGCATAATCTGACCGGTGCCCTCTAGTGCTAAGGTGGTTGGGCAGGTCATTCTATTGGGTAATCAAGATGCCCACTGATCAGTCACAAGGGAGATCTCTGATCTTCCCATTTGATCTTCCCATTTCCCAAGTTGGCACAGCCTCCATGGCATGCTATACACAATGCTATGCATCATTCTGAGTGATGACATCACACCTCAGCACTCAGTAGAATGGATGATGACATTTGAGGTTGGTGCAGAGGGCTCTGCCCTTGGACAGCCCTAGGACAGCTTCAGACATAAATACACCGCAGTAAGCTTGATCCAGGTTAAGCACTTCTTTCATAGTCCCATCACCACAAACATTACCGTGATGTCATATGATGTTACCTGAGAACGTCTGTGAACAACCTAAAGACAAAGCCAACCAAGCAGCCCAAACTAGACTTGGCAGACAACACATCCAATGTGTACTATACAGTCCTGTCTAACATATATTTAGTGTATGAAAAGTATCCAGTCATGGTATAAATACTGCTTAAAGTGTCTGTTACTTTTGACTTCCAGGTGGTTGTATGTAAACTGCAAGTAAGAAATATATAATATAATATAGAAGCTGTAAATATATAAGGAAGCATGGTACATTAAGAATAAATCAATGAAAGCTTATTCTGTTATCAATACTAACAATTAGTAATAATAATAATCTGTTAATTTCTACTGTTTCTGGTCTTATCTCCAGTAAAGTACCGGTATTCTAAATCACCAAAGAGATGGTATTTCATTTATATTATGTTTATATATTTGTTGCCAACTTTATTAGGATCGGAAACGCAGACAGTTTTTGTTTTTTGTATACATTGTACAGCCAATACACTGTTTTTTGCAGCATGCTTACACCTGTTTGGTAGGCCTCGTATTATACATTTGTATTATTTGAGCCTGAGACTAGCTTAGCGCACCGACACTTTTTCTTTTCCCTGTTTGCACATATTTGAGGTTGTTGGCTCCTCATCAGTCTGGTTGCAGCTTGCTGTCCAGGGGTTAATGGGGAGGAGGTTTAATTGCCCCTCCCCCAACACATTAATAAGGTTTTGGTAGCAGTATAAACTGCTTTGTGTGCCCACTACGTAGGAGGTGAGAGTAGGTTCTCACCCTATTGAGAGTGTGCCTTGACGTGGCGGGTGAGCTTAATTATGCTTTGGCCAATTCATATAACCAAAACCTCTCATTTATATTATGTTTATATATTTGTTGCCAACTTTATTAGGGTAAGAAGCGCAGACAGTTTTTGTTTTTTGTATACATTGTACAGCCAATACACTGTTTCTTGCAGCGCGCTTACACCTGTTTGGTAGGCCTCGTATTATGCATTTGTATTATTTGAGCCTGAGACTAGCTTAGCGCACCGACACTTTTTCTTTTACCAAAGAGATGATTGAACGTTTACCTTTACAAGATCAAAGCTGATTTGCAATACAATAATACTTACATCGAGCGGCTGTATACATATATCCATAAGTGCATGCAATATTTTGACACTCTTTATTTGTACTGTTACACCATCCTCACATTACTTTATAGCCTGAAAGCATTTCCAACTGTCCTACAAACAGACCGTATCTCGAGTAAACCTTTGCTTTCAATCAGTCTCTATTTGTTTAAGAAAGAACTCTGAATTTTATACACGTTCTTAGGACAGACAATGGCAACTCCTTCAACCTTTAGGTAAATCAATATTAGAAGTGTTGTTACATGGCTACCGGTTCATAATTGGATGTTTCAAAAGGGGGTAAAGCATTTACCTGCACAATATATTCAAAATGCAAGCAAAAAGCTTTTTGATTCTTTGGGAATACTAATTATCTGCCTTTAAACATGTGCTGCATCTTATTAATTGATAACTAAACCGTGCTTGCATCTGACAATGAAGCATGAACTTTTTTTTAATAAGCATTGTGGATTTTTTTTTATATAAACCGAAATAGCAATATGGCATAGCCCATGGCTAGTATTAGATAGGAGCTATAGATAGCAGGTAATATATGGCCCCAGTGGAAAATGTATTTTGGGTTAGAAATATTAAATAATAATAATAATTAGGCCGGGTAGATGTCTCCACTTAAATCCTTAATACTTTTCTCATTGGCTGTGTATGAAGAAATAGTTACAAATAAAATACACAATTGTGGATGTTAAAATATACTTTTTAATAAAACATCAATTCATGCAGAATATACATTTTTCCAAGCCTGAGTTCCTGAATAATGTGTGTTTATTGTGTTTTTTTCTAGTGAATATCAGTAAATGTACTGCGTTGATCTGCCATCCAGCAGACAAACATTACCAGACTCCGCTCTCCCAGCGCTATTGCCAACCTGGTAATTTTATACTCATTTTGCAGCCAGGTAGCACCTGACAAATAACCCCTCAGGACCCACCAACACAATTCCCTATTGTTACCACAACTGTAGCTGGATCAATGTTGCATGACCAGCTTATTGCCAGCAGTTCTTCTTTGTAGAAAAGTACTAATTACCTAATTAGATCTAAGGTGAGGACTCGGCTACGCAGGTGCAAATTAGCAGAGAGCATAGGGAATTTTTTTTTTATCAGTAGCTATTCATTAGTGTAGGTGAATAAGAGCAGGTGTGTACCTATAATGAGGGATAAGTCATGGAACACTGGTGGGTACACTTTCAACTTTGCACTTTTAAGGCACAGGAGCCGACGTCTCCAGGGTGCCTTTTGAAATTATGTTTGCGTCTCGAAATTATGCAAACAACACATGGAGGAAAACAAGATTTTGGAAATTTGGAATTCTTCTTTTATTTATTTATTTTTAACCGAAAATGGCAGTTCAATTTTGTCTGTGCCACAATAACGCCTCTGTACTATTAATTAAACACAATACATTCTTGATTCTTTACAAAAAAAGGAAAACACTGTAAGTTTTTGATCCTCCTATCCACCCTATCTTTTTATAGTATAGTCAGTGCGGGATGAAGGGGGTCAGTCATTTTATATAGTATTAAAAATGATTTTATCTTACAAATAATACACTTGAAATTGCGATCTGTCTTATGCGCAGCTGGTTCTAGATCATTGAATATCTAGACATTGAATTTAGATTGAATTCTTTAATTGACAGAAATGTTGAATTTTAATATTGGACTTATGTTTTCCCCAACAGCTTCATATCATGTAAGTAAAAGCTTACAAGGATCAGTATAGGAATGGTAAAGTGTAACCAAATTGTTCCATGGAACAATATAGACCATTACATTAGTTTCTATGGGAATAAGGCCACCAAAATCACTTTAATACATAACCTGTTTTTGTTTTCCCTGAAAAAGTTAAAAAGAACAGGGTCTACCAGACCAAATACAGGTATTTCTCTAATGCTAAGGCTATAATTACTCTGGGTAAGCACAGGTGTCACAGCTCAAATAGTAGCCAAAAGCAAACTGTTAAGAACAGACTCTGCAAACACATGATGTTAACTGCCAGAAAAAATGGCTACAACATCCAGATAGTGAATCCACCGTACGCAGAGCATCAAAAAGTATTGGGCTGCTGGAGGGTTTGCTTCACTTCACCGTTTACAGCACTGGCAGATCCACCATCAGAACAAATTAATAGACATGTGCAAGTGTGCCAACAACTATTCGGACAAGTTGTTTGGTTCATTTATTTTTAGACATTTTTACATTTGGAAATGAAATTTGTTGTTCGACGTCCACTCTCTCTTTCATACCCTCATTCACTCTCTCTCTTTCCCTCTCTCTCTCATACCCTCATTCACTCTCTCTCTCTCATACCCTCATTCACTCTCTCTCTCACACACACACCCTCATTCACACTCTCTCTCACACCCTCATTCACGTTCTCTCTCTCCCTAACTTCTCTGCATCCTCCACTTCCTTCATGTAGAAACAATGATTCGATCAGCATGCTTGGGAACTCTCCAGGGTTTGGCCAGTGACTTCGCGGGAGCGGTGTTGAGGCACTCCACACTCCCTGCCCAGTTACCCTCCAACAGTGGTGTCTTCCTGCATGTAGGGCTAGCCACGGACATCAGCGAGACCATGTACCTGCATCCTGCAAGGAGAGGGCTTCAGGTAGCTGGAGACTCAACGTTTCCAGGTATGCCGATCAGGGCCCGCGATGAGCAGGAATCTGTTCATCAGTGTCTGTGTGTATGTGCCTAGCGGCCCCAAAGGGGCTTAAACCAGCACTTCTGCTTCTGCTTTACCAGCCCATCCCTGTGTTCTTTGCTCCCTACTTGTCCTATGGCTTCATGATGCAAGGAGCAGGGTAAAAGGATATATACAGAGGTAAAGGTTGAATGAAAAGGAGATGGCATAGTTGGCTAGTTGAACTTTGTACATGTACATGTTTTGGACTGGCCCTTGCTTTATCATTTTGTAATACTATTGTTTTTAGCATTATAATCATTTATTCTACTTCCACCAATAGTACCAGTGATGATTCCAAAAGCTATTAATAGAAACGTGACCAAAAGATCATGAAAGAGCCTTTATTTGGCCAAGATTTCCTTAAGTCAAACTTTTTTCATAGTAGAAATACAAAATACCAAGAATATATTTATTACGCTCAACTTTTTTAAAAAAAAATATATTTTTGATCTTGGCAGTTTAAATGAAAAAAACAGCACATATTGCCTTAACATTTGTTTACCCACGGAAAAAAAATATGAGTGAGATATTTCTATCTCAGATTGAAAGTCCTGGAGGGCCACAGGCTGTTCTGCTGTAACAGATGTTCTATTACGAGTAATAATAGACAACACACGTATTTAAATCATTCGTAGAGGTATATACCGCGTTTACACTTAATGTTAGAACTTACTGTTTTGTTAAATCATCAGGGCTCTGGCGGAAGATTTTAAATTACAAGAATAACTTTATGACTGAATCACAAAACAGCCTCTGCTACTCTGAAAATTCACATAATAATGTGAAACATTTTCCCGTATTTTTTTTTTTTTTTTTTTTTACGTCTCAAAAAAAAAAACAAGCGATCTCTGGCAGCTGCTTGCAGAATCTATAGAAGATGTCAGACAAAAGTTTGCAAGAAGCGGAGAAAGTGTTAGCAGAAGATTTAACTCGATTGCTTAGTGTACCGCATTTAGATTTAAATAATGAACCATCAAGATGCAAGAAGAAGCGATTTATCACCTAGACGTCATAAAAACCATAACCAACTGTGGCAGGGTTTTAATTGCATAGCAGGGATACTCGGAGAAAAACAAGTACACAATGTCTGGAGCCAAAATACACATATTTTAAGCGTAGGTTTATACACATTTGACATCACGGTTGTGCTGCCAGATTTAATGAATATGTTTCATCTGTTTTATCATCTGTGTTTCTAACCTGCTGTGAGTCCTACTCTTTGGAATTAACGCATTTGGTGACCACTCCATGGAACGAGCCTTTCGCGAACATCATTAACTATTTGAAAGCAGAAGCCGGAGAGAGGGTCACACAGCCCAAAATGCTCAGGCCCGCTGGAACTCAAAGGGTTAAAATCGAATAAAAGTAGCTATATATACCCTTTGGGGGATTGCAAAGGGATGATAATAGCGTAACTATATTCTCCGCATGTAGACGGCAGATCTGAAATGTATATTCACTGCATGCTAATGCCGCGGAAGGGGAATGAAGTCCTGTTTTGTGTGTCGCTCTTGGCGCCCAACAAGGATGCTGTTATTCCCGTTACTTGACATATTATTTTCTTTACTTGGTAACTTCGGATTTGGATTTTTTAGCGGCTCTAGACTCGGGTATGTTTAGTAAACAGTTTGCGAGATCTAGGTTACTTAATAAAAAAAGCAGCGGTAAGAATATCCAGGTACCTAATTTATCACAGCTCGTGTCTGGGATTTACCAGACAACTTGTAATCAAAGCTTCACATTCTTAATTCCAAACAGAGTGAAAGGTTAGAGTTTTCCTGTCCTAATATAAATTAAAACTGTAGGACGCCAGTGTTTGCATAAAAAATTATACCTGTTACCTAAAAGGGGAAGAACGGATTTACAAATACTTCTTGCTTCAAAGTATTCAATTTGCACATGTGCTAAAAACATACCAGTCCCGTAAAATTACACCCTATATTATTATTATTATTTATTGATCTAGATATAGTGTCATCATATTCTCCAACATCATACAAAGGCCCCAAAATGCAGCTTCCAAACAAGGCCAGGCTTTGGCAACTAGTAGCCCTCCAGCTGCTGTTTGTTCATAACTTCTATCACTCTCAGCCAGCCAAGGGCACCTGACGCTCTAAAATGGAGAGCCTTTTAGTGCAACCCCTCAAATGAGACACCGCTATGTATATATAGAAAGGGATGAATGGTTTAATAACCGCATTGCCAAATGTTCAATACGGTTTGTAATATGTTCAATTGTTTTAGTCCGTGAATTTTAGAAAAGGGTTGATTGGTTTTCTATACTTTATCTGCCCTTAAAAAAATAATGAGAACAGAGGCAGGGAAGGGCATCTGAAAGTATTTGATATGATGAATGTAAGGTTAGAAAGGTGGTCTTATACATTCCTGCGTACTACACTATCCCATATAATATACAAAACTCCCCCATTTAGTCCCTTAGTTGGGTAATCCATTGACATTTTACCGGAGGAAGATATTGGGAGATGACAAAATAAATCTTTCGTGAAAGGAAGAAAAACAAGGTTAATAGGCTTTGTTTAACTGACATTTGATCCACCCTATACCATCCTCAAACCTGACCTCTTGCTTCGATCGATTAGAAGACAGCTGAGTGCCGCAGCATGCATCAGCATCAAGGTCCAAATCACATTTCAGTTTCATGTTGAGAAGGTCAGATTCTTCAAAATGCACTGAATGCGTGTCTATACTCCGACACCACAAAGGCCAACCAACTCAAATTGTTGTTGTGTGTTTCTTTATGTTATTGGCGGATAAAGAACATGGCAGACCTTCTTAAAACATATAAATTACCCTCAGAACAGATAAACTAAGGGGAAAAGACAAGATCTCCCTACATGATCTTTTTTGATAAAATTAAACAAAAATGGAAGCTCAGTTTCATTGGATTTTAAAAAAAGACCAAATTAATTCAAGCTCAACCAGAGAGCTGAACCTGTACAGTAGTTGGCCTCATGGATGTGTTTGATGGCTCCAGGGCAACATAATATTACCTATCTGAACCCTGAGACCTGATTGTTAAACTCTCATTTACTACTAATATATTTGTACGAGGGCATGTTTTGCAGAAACGGTTATGACAAGCAGTCTGCTTAGTTTAGAGGAGAAACATTACAGCAGTAAGTAATAGAACTTATGGTTGATGCGGAGGTTGTAGGTTTTTACAGTCAAGAAGTTCCACGATGATGTTTATAGGTGGCATCATCTTCAACAGGGGTGTCATTAGTAGGGCACTAAAGCCATAAATGTTTCAGTGGGCATCCTTGACTTGAGACTGAAGCCAGGTCCAAGTTGGGAATAAAAACCAGACGTGGAAATAATTGCATTCCAGCCCCATAGCATTGCATCATTATACCAGCCCCACAACATGTCATTATTTTCTTCTTCATAAGGTAAGACTGAATTTTAAAGCACATTTGAAGAGCATATTTTTATAGATAAGACAGATATGAAGCACATAGGGCTTTATATATATATATATATAGTTAAAAGTGCAAATTCCAGTGGAAAGTGGTAAAAGTGAGCAATCAGCAAGAACAGATGTAACGTAAGGAAGTTCTACTTTTGTGAGAGGGTGATAGATAAATAGAGGAGTCTCCAACCAGAAGCGGTGGAGACTAATATAGTGAGGGAATTTAAACAGGCATGGGATAGACATAAAGTGTACTCACTTTATTACCTGACCAAAGGCTGATAGGTGTTTAAACCCCTTATAGAAGAAAGAAAGTAGGCAGACTAGATGGGCCGAATGGTTCTTATCGGCCATCAAATTCTACGTTTCTATGTTTTTATGATCGCCATGGTGATTAGACTACATTTCGAACTTTGCCGCACAATAGCTCCTTATGTAGCACCCCCATTGTTCCTAATATCACTGTTGGCCATTATCCCATGCAATTGGGTCAGACCAATCAATATTGTCAGAATAAAGATAATCAAGGATTAATCAAAATCCAGCTAATAACGCAGTCTGCCAGCTACAGGGGTGGCAAAGTTCAGTTATCAACACAGGCTGCCAGCCACAAAGGCCAGTATACTATTTATATCCAAATAATCATATGTTCCCCGCTATCATTCTCCTCCACCTACTGTTTCTATCCCATAAACCACCAACAAAAAATAGAATATTACAATAACTAATAACCTTAGCCTAAGCCCCTCTCTCACATACTACCTCCTAAGTATATTACAATATATAAATTACCTCAGCCCAAGCTCCCTCACCTCCACTTCCTACCCCCCACATAAACATAATTCCTTCACCCCAGCAGCATTTCGTCCTCAAAGTTGATGTGCAAGAAAAGTGGGCAAGCGTAAGAATCTGAGCGACTTTGACAGGCTAAATTGTGATGGCTAGATGACTTGGTAAGAGCATTTCCCAAACTGCAGCTCTTGTGGGGTGTTCCCGGTCTGCAGTGGTCAGTACCTATCAAAAGGGGTCCAAGGAAGGAAAACCGGTGAACCAACGACAGGGTCATGGGCAGTCAAGGCTCATTGATGCAAGCGGGGCTAAGGCAGACAAGCTACAGTAGCTCAAATTGCTGAAAGTGTTAATGCCGATAAGGCTGATCTCTGTATATAATATTAAAATATATAATTGTCGCAGCTCAATCCCCGCCACCTCCACTTCATACCCTTCACATACACATATCCTGCAGCTTGGATGGATGAGCCGTACTGCATCTGCGTGCGGGAGGGAAATAGACGGCGCGTATGACTTCCTAACATATCTGGGTCAAGGCGGCATTACATCTTGTTTGCGGATATATTCTGCAGCAGCCCCAGGGCAGGCGGCCTACTGGGAATTTTCCCGGTATCCCATTAGGCCAATCCAGCCCTGAATGAAGCAGTATTATAATGTGGCTACACCTGCTTCTGACTTGAAGATAAAGATCTAGAGACATCCATCTCAGCTAGTTCTGGGAATAAAATTCTGGTAAGTAATTGGCATTGTAGAATAGTGTGCACAGTCCAACTCAAGTTCTTGGAATCTAGCAACACCCCTGATCTTGAGATCTAATTATAAAGAGGGACACAGGTTTACTGCAGCAAGAAAAGGGAAGAAAGTGGCAATGAGGATCAGTGCAAACCAAAATGAAAGAGTCTCTGGATAGAAACAAGAACTTGAAGATTTGATCTTAAACAAGTCCTCAAGGAACACCAAAGGTTCTAGTTGTATTTGTTTTTCTATTCAGATCTACTAATCAAATCCTGGCCTAGTTAGAAGTTTGATTTTAGGGTTTAATTTAACTGAAAGATGTGTATTAAGTGAAAATCCATGCACAAACTTTGAAAACCACTTAATAGAATTTAGCATAAAGTGGGAATCCTGAAAGTTGCTAGTTCATACTGTGACAGGTCCTGTTAGCTGAAGGCCATAAATAAAACGTTCAGGGATCTTAATCACAGTCCTCTGGGACAATAAGACTCAGCAACACACAAAATCATAAAAGAAAATCCTAGCATCTAATTGGAGCCTTCTCTGGCTATATTTTGCTTAAATTACCCACCTGAGCCCAATGAAACCCTAATCTGGATTAATGTGCACGTGTAACAAATATTTTAATAAGTAGACCCTATCTTAAATGATGATTAACTGGTAACATTTAGCATCATTTTATCCTTTTCATAGCTAGCTCTTAGAACGTCTATATAACTTCGCTATATTAACAGTGAAGCACTGTTAAGAAAATGATTTGACGACATCAGCGTTGTGATCTAGAGATAGCAGGATTGAGTAAATTATATGTCTCTCTCATTGCAATGGCTCTTCAAGTACCCACAGGTTTATTTCAGTAATGGCCAGAAAAAAAAACTCATTATCACCTGGCAGTCATTAACAGCCTTTCGATGAGATGTACAAACATTCCTGTTGAAGAATGTGCAGTCCTTGTTTTTGATTCACAGCTCAGCTCTTCATCTAGATGATGCCTTGGGTTACCACCGACTCTAAAAAAAGGCCAAAAGTTAATTGACAAGAAGGTCATACTCCTTGTAATCCCGAAAGAAGCCCCATGAAAGTGGAAACCTGCAAATGAGTGCATTTTGTTGTCCTTTAGCATGGATGTCAGATCAGTTAATAGAGAAGAAATACAAGTACATTACCGAACAAATAATTTAGTATCATGACAATATACAAAACATATTGGGAATAGACGGGGAGATTGTTCATAATATTTGCAATAAATAACAATGTATGAATAAATATGTGAATTTCTCAGTGGAAGAACCCCTATACAGTCTCTGTCTCCTCCTTGTTTGCGGTCCTTGGCATTCCAGTCTAACAAGCGTCCATACGGTCGGCATAATTGCCTCTTTGCTCGATGCCTAGGAAATCTCCCAAGGAGGACAGTATTCTGAGAAGTGACGTATTGGTTTAAGGGATGAGCGATCGCATCGGCTGCAACTAACTACCCCCTTCTTACGGGAAGGGGTTACTCCAAGTCGGGTGCCAGGAATTAAGTATTATAATATCCTTTCATTTGGGAAAAAAAGTTGAGAACAAAATCATGATTTAAATTAGTGATACCTTAAAAAAAGATAGAGAAAAAAAAGGTTTTGCTCCTATAAGGAATGTGTTGTACTCAAATCACTCATTGGGAGCAGGCATTTCATGCCCAAGAATCCATTACATTAAAATCAATCCATTTTATCTTAATATTCCATTTCATCAATTAGTATAGCTCACATTTGGAAATTGTATATGCAAATTTACATACAGAATTTTCCATCGTAACTATATGATCCATTTTCATTTTAAGGAACGTATTATGCAAAGATAGATTGATTACAACATATCTGTAACATTATTCATTAACCAGACATTTTGTTGCAATAAGAAACTTAGTTTTTTAAATTGGTAGTTTTTTTAAATGATTTTTCAGACTATCTCACAAATTATTCCATATATAAAAGTTGTTTCACATTGTTGTAGGCAGTTTACTCACGAATAAAGTAAACTCGTTGGAAAAGAACAGGTTAATGCTGATGTGGGTGAGCGGATCTAGCCTATCTAGCCTATCAGGAAGGGGTGTTATGTGCATTTTATGTATTATGTACCCGGTCACATTAATAATAATTGGTCAGTGCATTGATACCAAGACATCCTAGCAACTTTTGTAACGTGGCTTGAACCTGTGAAAATCCCAAGGTTAACTATTGACAGGGCTAGCACAAATGTGTGTAAAGGTTAATGGGCAGAGTAACAAGTGATTAATGATAAAAAGCCATAAACATATGTGTCAGATGTAGAAATCAACACTACTTACTACTTATGTTATTCTACTAGTAATACAACTAATTATTATTATTATTATTATTATTGTATCATATATTACCAGCAATTTACACAGTGCTTTACATTGTATTTTTACATTATTGTTATTTTTGACATATTTAGAGCAAACAGACTGTGCAGTGCAGGATAATGAGATTATACATTTAAAGGATATATTTAAACAGAGAAAGAAGGTATGGAGGACTCTGCTCACTAGAGCTTACAATCTACAGTTCTTTCCTGTGGCTTTCTCAGGCTTTCTACAAAGAGCGGACAAGGTGAGGCCAGAAATGAGGACGAATGGGCCTTTGGCCACCAGTAACCAACAGGAGCAATCGCAACCCAGTGAGGCAATACCCCCGAACAGACTCGGGAACAGCTCCGTCGGAGGCGATTAATATCTCTGTCAGATGCCTTACAGATACTGAGCTGCAGCTATTAAATCAAGGGTCTTGAGTTTGTACCTACCATTACTAGTGACAAGCTTAAACCTGACATTGAACTTAACCAATTTTTCTCATTCACTTTGTTTGAAAGCTTTATTTTTGGAGCGAACCCATGTAAGTCACCTGCATTGTCTGATACCACTGATGGCTCCAAACTACCAATCTGGGACCTCAGTCTCTGTAAGTGCGTTTACTTTTAACTCCGGTGTTGAGACGTATATTAAATGATGCAAGTTGAAAGTCAAAGGTTCATCATTACGTTACAGTCAAACAAAGACGGCCAATTACTTCCCTTGCCTGATGATGCAAATATATATCTATCAGAGCAGCTGATAGGGGTAAGCACGTTGTGGGTATGGATACAATACAGCATACAGCATATGAACAGCTTAATGAGTCCAGCCACTATACTCTGCTGCCAGGGACACGGATAACATAGGGCCCTCCAACAGCATTTTGTGGGTATGTTTCCTAATTAAAGATCACCCCAAAACACCCCATAAATATTTGCTTATGTACCATGGAGGTCTCCAGCCTCTTTACCTCCACACCTCATGATGGTGGGTTGCAGGCTGTTGGCACAGCTACGAAAACATTTGATATTGATGGTGAAAATATGAGCTTTCTTCTGGATCTCATCCACATTGCCATTACAAAGAACTACTTTTATTTCAATGGCAAATATCTGCAAGTACAGGGAACAGCGATAGGGTCGAATCCGGCCAAATTATTTATGGATATGTTTGAGCATAATTTTGCATGTGGGAGTATGGCGTCATTTTATCGATGGGATTACCTTAACTCTAAATTAGACACTATTTCATTTACATTAGAGTATAACAAAACGACCATTCATTTCCTTGATGTGAGCGTCTCCCTTAATTTAACTTTTAACTTATCCTTTGACCCATATAGAAAGGAAACCGATTACATATCTTTTTTTTTTCATGCATTCTCTTTACACCCCAAGAGTTTGACCCTCAGTTCTTACCTTATTGACAATGAGAATACATATTTGGCTACGACCAAATGTTTTATATCCAGGGGCTATGACTCCAATCCTCTCAAGCATTGTGCAATAAGCACTAAGCAGAACGCAGGGATGAGCTTCTCTCGACAAAGTCCAATAAAAGCACCTCTTATAGATTTCCATGTGTAATTACTTATTTCGCCAAGTCAGAACAGGTATGCAACATCTTGAATAAATTGACAATCAGATAAAAGGATTATTGAGTTGTTCCAACAACCACCAATGATGGCATACAGTAGGGTGAAAAGTGTCAGGGACTTGCTGATAAATAGGTGTCTAGGTGTGGTTGGTGTATTTATTGCAAAAGTACAATTCCAGGCCATCAGATTGCGCCTACTGGACTTTATAGCTTAACTGGGCCGGGCGGCCTCATGAATTATATTGATTGCTTTGATGTGGCCAGGTATCTAATTCAGATTTTTAATATCTTTTTTTATAAAACATATATCTTTTACTTTCTCCAGCTGCAGAAATTATTTCAATTTTTGGCTTTTACACTTTACTTTCAGATATTTATCATCACACAACATATATCTATATATATATCTGTATCTATAGATATATATATATATGATACCCATGTATCTTTTCCAAAAATAAACCAGGTGTCTGGGCCTATATCTAATTTTTTGATCGACATTTACATACATTCCTTGTTGTATTTATTTATATTGCGTATGACACTTTATTGCATTATGTAAATAGCATCATGTATATTAACCTTCTGTATTATGCATTTACTGTATTGTTAATGAATAACCTTATGTGGTGTTTTACACATTGCTTAATCTGTAACTCCTATACTTTAATGCTGGACATTGTTTACATCATAAATAATAATAAATCTGTGGGCAGTTATCATTTTCTTCTATTCTCTAGCTCCTTAAGAGTTGTGTTTTGCTACTTCATGATGTCATCATGTCAAGATGCGATTCATCATGGCGGGCAGCCATTGGTGCAAGTAGCTGGGGTAGTTATTGTTTTCATCTGCAGGAACATATATATATATATATTGTACTGCCTTTAGATCACCCTTGAGAAAAAGACCTAGCAGAAAACGTTAGGGATCTCCACACTCCTGTCACTGACACCTTTTTGTATTGTTTATTTTATATTATTCTTGTAAGCATCCTAATGATGCAGATTAGTACATTTTGTTTTTGTACAACTTTGAATAAATACTCTGATTTTGCATATTATCTGTGTGTGCTCCTCCTTGCATTCTTTTTATTAGCTTTCTTGGTGCCAGGCGCATAATCAGTGGTTTGTAGAGTAGAGGGATAGACGGGTAAATGGTCTCGCACAAAAGGGTTAAACAACCCTTTATATTTTGTCCCAGGTCTCTGCAATTAACAGAGGTGAGCCAACAGGAGCCAGCTTCATGTAGACCATTGTGCCATATCTAACCTATCCATTCCTTCTTTCTGTAAAGATCTCGATCATTATTCATCCCTGGTCTTTTCTTACATTGAGAGTAGCCTTATTCCCTTACTACATTAGCGTCTGCCACTTCTGCTGGGAGGCTTACCTACCAGGCCCAGACTGGCCATCTGGCACCCCGGGAAAATGCCTGGTGGGCCTCTACCTGACATCGCACCATATACATAGAAGTGGCAGATCGGGTGCTCTAGGGTGCGGCCACTGTCTGGATATCCCTGGCCAACAATATGTGAGCATAAAAACCTCACGTGTCGCCTTTCATATCCAGATGCCGGCCACACTGGTGTCATTAGCAGCCGCTTGCCTTAAAGTGCCAGAGCCATCTTGTTATCTTCATTCCACCCCTGTTACCTACTACCTTCTCATTTTATTAGTACTGTGCAATCGGTTGAAAGTATTTTTACATGCAGATGAACGCAGAGCAGTTTTGCTGGATTATTTGTTTTAACGTATATATATATGTATATATATATATATATATATATATATATATATATATATATATAACGGAGTGATTCCCCAAAACTGTCACATCAAGTGTGGTTTAGTGCTGGAAATGTACATATTCAAGTGGCAAGTGATTGCCAAGCAAAGTGTTACAAAATAGCTATTGTGTTACAATTCAGCTGCAGGATGTTTCAATCAGCCTAATTAGACTTGTTTCCTTAATTTAAATATGTTGTTTAAAAATCTGTTGGGAAGATTTTGTGAAATACATAAAATTTGAAGCTTAAAATAAAATGAGCTCCTAAACGGGAACATTAATGTGCATATTAGTTTGTTAGCGTGTCAGCTGGGAAAAGGGAGTTACTTTAGACAAAGGGTAAAATAAGTTGCCCTCTTTCCTAAAGCCATGTTTGGTAAGAAAAATAAATTGTACATGGTGACATGTATTTCCATTTAAATATTGAGCATACATAGATATGATGCCATGTATGATTGCTTTGGCTTGATTATTTTTATTGGTGGAATGATTTGACTCATGTTGGCTTCGCCTCAATTAGTATCCCAAGTTACAGACCTGAAAGACATGAGCCGGTAGCCATCCAACGTGAGTAACATCACAATACCAGCCCTAATACAATATTCGTGTGGTTTGTACTTTTTAAGAAGTTCTCCAATGCTTTCTTGATCGAATTTGTGGGCAGATGGTGGCGTTCATGGCAGAAATTGACATTTAAGGTCAATTGTGAACATTTCATGTATATAGCCCTCCTATATGTGGATATACTGTGATGATCAGATGGACTTCACTGCTATGCTCACCCCATTCTTGGAAATCATGGGCGATATTTGAAAAAGAGCAACTCTGGAATATAGTTAAGGTTACATAGTTAATGTCTGAAGTCATTCATGTTCAGCCATCCTATGAAGGGCAAAACTGTATTGACTTCTTTTGTGATCTGCTAGAACTGCTCTCCTTAGAATATGAAGCAGTAGAGCTTAAGACAATGAGAGAATTTAAACATGAAATAGGGACATGGAAACTGAATCTAAAGCAAAACCAATGCCCAAATACCCTTTGGCGTTCATACAGAGCAGACTAGATATGCCCAATAGTTATATGCCATCAGTTTATATGTTAGATTAACCTGTCACCAGGTTTCTATGTTTTAGTGGTGTATTTGCCATTAGTTTTCTTTCATTTCTTCCATTGTGAATTGGATTCTAAACTGTAATTTTTACTAGCTTGTAGCGCTATGGTCTATTAACTATTGACTAATGGGCATATTGGTGGGCCGTGGTTGGGAATGGGCAGAGCATAGACAGGGAAGTGTACTGCCAATACGACAAGAATAATAAGATAACCATGCCTACCCAATGGAGGGGTAGCAAAGTAAATCCCAGTACAGCCAGCTGGTCCTTACTTCATATGGATCCATTTATTTGCAAGGTTATTGTATGTATGTGGTAAGAAATGTATGCACTCACTGTATTAATACCCAAACTCCCTGATTGTATTAAATAGAGGCACCCTTCCTAAAATTTGGAGTATGGCTCCTTTAAACCCATCTCTACACATGCCCTCAAACATGCTCTATCAAAGCTGTTGTGTTTATACAGATGCTCGTTGACTTCCACCAACAGGAAAACTCCTTTGTTACGCAAAGTGATGACTATTCCCTTCTGTCTCTTACTGCACATTCCTTGGGTCAGTGTGGTTTGGAAAGGAACCCTTCCATCTACTTGTAATTTCTCCAAGTGACGTACCCTTGTGCATGTTTCAGAAAAGCCCTCAGGTAAAGTAAATGGAAATTCTAACCGGCAGTAATGCACCTGGTGTTTTTTCATTACCCCATAGATACAGTTGAGAAAATTATGTTTGAATCTTCCTCAACACACCCTAATGACACTGTTCATATTCTAGGTGTGGTGTACCCTAGATCAGTATCATATTCAGAAGCGATCCTTTTATATGTCTTGTGAACATGAAATGAATACTGAAGAATTCATGTTAACAATAGTCGTTTCGGGATCATCATTCTATTTGCGTAGGATTTTTGTCTACTGTACAAGCAGTGGGATATATGCAGTGCTATACCTATCTTTTTGAATTGCTGTAGAGAACTCACCAATTAAAGAAAATCTTTCTCTAAATTATTTTTATTATTCTGATTAAATTAAAAAAGAAACCGAGACCATTCTAAAGATACTTTTTCCCAAGTAATCTTTACTCTCTTTAGTGTATGCGTGAGGGTTGATGCAGTAGGCTTGGCCAAGGACAGCTTCCCCAGACCCCAGGACCTACCTAATGCTGCGCACCCTCTGTTCTGAGCACCTGGACATTACTTATGTCCTGCTTCTCTGCCGCTGAAGGATGTGCGGCTCAGGGGAAGAGTGCTCCAAAGTGCCAATGGGACATCTTCATCTTTTCAGCTACCCACGAGTGCACTCTGCCCCGCATTAATGTAGCAGAGGCCTAAGGTTACTGGTGCCTGGGTGCCGGATTTCCTTGGTGACCTCAGCCCAGCACCTCCCTCATAACTAACTAACACACATATTTACAAACATCCTAAAATGCAAACTCACTCCAACAAACACACACAGCATTTACTTACAAACACTATACACTAGCACACACACTCTAACAACACATGCGGACACACACAAACTCTAAAAACATACACACTAGCACCATACACTAACACACACTCTAGCAGCATACGCAGACACACACTCACTCTAACACCATACACAATGACCCACACTCACTCTAACACCATAAACTTATACATGTATACTCACAAACAAACAAACATACTTGCAAGTTACATGGGCTCCTGGCACATGCATCTGAGTGGAGAAGCTGTCCTTTTTTGACACTCTAAACCCCTTCTCCCTGACTTACCTATTTTCTAGTAGCTCAGATTGTTTTCTGGGTATCACCTGGGTATAAAACAAAAGTATTCTTCTTTGGCAATTTGGAATGTTGTAAGATACATTGTCTAAATAATGGGTTGTCATTAGAAAATAGTGTCTCAGCTGAGTACTCCAACCCAGCTCATTACATTAGTTTGCTAACCAGTAGCATGACACCAAATCCCAGATGCTTCTAGCAAATGTTCTTAATATGACCCTGCCGTACACATATGTTTTTACCATGCTAATTATCTATAACAGCTAAGGTGGAAAAAGTCATGAGTGAAGTTAGCATTTAACAGATAATGGTTATTGTCTGCAGGGTAACACTGGTGTGGAAGTGTAATAATAAGGGAAAGAAACAAATATCTGTACAGAGATATGGAATGTTAAAATAGCATACTTTACTGTATTTTGTTGTTAGATAAGGAGTAAAATAAACAAGCAGAGATGCGCAGTTTTGTCTCTGATCACTTGCACCCTACACATACATTCTGCACTGCAGTAAGAAGCAATGAATTGTGCCACTTGTGTTTCTGACAGCTGTAGGCTATTGTCAATGTCTAGGGTGTAATATACAATGCCTACCTATAGAATGGAATGTTTTAACAGTGAATTCAGTATGAGCTAAATATTCTGTCAATGATGGAGATTTCTGGGATGGGATGGTTAGCAACACATGTGTCAACCTGCTTAACATGATGTATTTCATCACTGTTAGTATTGGCAAAGCGCATTACTAAAAAAAAATTGGAAGATACAAATTTTTTTTTAAAAACAACATCTGCCATCTGCCAGGATCACAACTCAGACCCAAATGTCTAAAGGCTGACCCTAATAAATTCAAATCTGTCAATTGGACTACTGTAGTGGCATAAATGGCTGCGTGACTTAATGTGTTATATGCATCACTCCAATGGTCTCTAACATTGTAACATTCAGGGTTTATGTATGGTGCTGAGGCTGAGGGAAATCCCATAGGACCTATTACATGGGTTATATTCCCTAAGTTCTCATAAAGTATGGAGGTATTTGAATATGAAGAAGGCACTGTAAAGCTGATGATCTGTGGAGGCTTTGAAGACTCAAGGGCCACCTGTGCTCAGTTTAGCCAAATTTACAAGATTGTAAGGCGGAATAAAAATAGTCATTCTGGTTCAAACTCAAAAAGTAGTTGAATCACCATAGGAACCTATGGAAGATTGAGCCACCTTTACCCTTTTTGATCAGAATTAGACATAACCACCATTATATCTCTCGAATGCCCATCATCTTCATAAAGACTATAATCTGGATGAGGTTGACTCTGGCTTGGATTCTTGGGAGTTGTTGATGAACAGATGAAGAATCACATAGGTTGCCAATCTCTCTTCTGGTTACACTAGATATTTTAATAAAGGACAAGCGGGGATATATTGGCCAAGTTATCCAACTGCATCGACTACAGGATGCACAGAACGGACCAAGGACAGCAGATCTTTAATGCTTGCCAATGCAAATCTTTAGCACAGGCTTTTTTTTTAACAAAGAGATAAGTGTACGCAGTGTGGGAAGTGACAATTAACTGAGATACATTTGAACACAGATGTGAACACACTGCACAGCTGTTAAATTCCTGAGTGTTATTTGCATAAAGGAGAGCCCCAGTTTCCTCAGCAAAAATTAGTTTATTTTGCATGGGTTCAAGCACATGGCCTGATGATGCTATTAACTGATAGAGCGCCAGAACGGATCTCTAACACCCACATATTAGTTCTGATTTATCATTTCACATTGGGTGGGCATTGCGCGTCTGAAATATAGTTCGTGGTGTGCGTCTATGAAATATTAAGAGTTAGAATTTCCCAAGGCACCAACGTATTCTATAGTGATGTAAGAAATAGAGCCCTACAAAAAAATGATATCATCAGAAGGGAGCAGGACTTTTGTAATAAGGCTTCTGACAAATGTATTTTACAAACAGTGATGTATTCAGTAAACTGTCACTTTTGTGGTTCCAATTCTTAAGTCAGATACTAGGATACACAATGACAGCCCCTCTGCCACATGACCATAGGTAGATCACTCCATTGGGGCTCCACAGCACTGCTCTATGGGACAGTTAGGGAGATCCCCATTGTAACTGGTCCATTTACACTACTCCATAGTTGGCACAGGTTTCATAGTGAATTCTGTCCCGCAGCACTTTAGAATGCAGTGGGCCAGGATATGACATCATAGCACAGTGCTCAGGACAGCGGTCACGGAAGTAAGCATTGGGGGCGGCTCAACACCACCATGGGTCAGGCCAAGGCAGTACCCAGCCAAGATTTATTTTACTGCTGGTAAATATATATAATTTCCTAAAAACATGAGCTGTTGGTGGTTTTCCATATGGGATTCAAATATGGATTCTGACTGATTGCCCTACATATATTTTATTGTGACAGTGCTGTTTATATTGCATTACAAAGAAAATACATATTTAATAAACAAAGTGGATTGTGCTAAACCCCAAACAAATGCAAACATTTTATCTTAGTCACATGTGAAATTTTTAAACTAAAATGGCTTTCCATAACTTTCACAATCTCTGACTAGTACATATAATATATAATATAATTTGTAAAATTATGCACTAATCTGAAAAAAAAAGCAGGATGTGGGTGGGCTAATGTGATACTGAAACTTGTTTGTGGGCTAAAGGGCCAGACGCAGATATACGTTCCGATATCCCACAACAATGAACACCCTGGCAGCATCATTGTTTATGAGTAATGCCGTGGGTGGTACTAGAATTCTGAAATACAATAAAACCATGTATTATTTGCCATCTGTTATGGCACACCGTATCATGAAATATGTCCTACACATACTGTCGGTACCTGTAGTCAAACAAAACCGAAATATAACTTGACATTAACTGTTCTGGTTTTAAAGATTGCACAACCTAAAGTACAGACATACATTGTGGCTAAAAAAATTATATATTCTTTATTCTACAATCTTTTTCGTTTTACTTTCTTCCGTTCTAATAATTTGGGAAAGTTCAGAGAAGGAAGCTTATTGACCAAACACAATATGCACACAAAATGTAAGCTTAAATCTTGTATTACTTCCTTTGGATAGTTAAACTTGATTAGGGTCAGTAGAAAGGTCATATGGAATCTCTTCTGTAGAACCGTATTAGATATTTAGGCCATTAGATTAGTGAAGTCTTATGAAAGTGGAAAGTGACTACCTGAACTTCACTGCAGAGATAACATTATGCACATCCATATGGGAGGCATGTTAAACATTTTCTTTGAGGTCCATAGAACTATGTGGATCTACTTGTCCACCGCTGACCAGATCATCTACTTCTACTATACAAGAATGCATTCCTAGGTCTTCAGGTACTCATATGATTAATTATTTTTCATTTATTACGGCAATATATTTAACTTGCACTAGTTCACCGACAGGGCTAATTACATATGTGTATTTTACCAATGCTCGTCTGTTGTCATGCCATGCAATTATGGTATACTTCCATGGTTAGATATATTGTGCCAGGAGGATTACCACATTGCGCTACCTCACCTTCGGCTCCTTCCTATTCCCAAAACAGCCCAGCCCTAAAAAAAAAATGATTCATACAAAAAAGAAGGAAAAATAAACAAGGTTGCCAAATAGAAAAGAAGAAATATCACAGGGAAATCAAGGGGCAATGCCAGTTTCACGTGCGTGCAGCTTACCACAAGAAACAAACCTCATTGTTAAGAAGTTGTTTGGTTCTTAAACAAATGAAGACCAAGTTTGGAAGAAAGGTTTATTGTGGTCCATATATTGTTTAATTATAGCTCTACTCTTTGAACATTGTGTACAAGAATTCATATTCGTACTATGTGGGCATTTTGGAAAAAACATTCCCATAACACTTATGATTTTTCTCAACATCCACTATGATTCATTTAAAGTGCATGATATTAAGGAAAAGAACATTACACTCAACAAGTTACATGTATATCATTAATTTAATTTAATTAAACTTTACTAAATATACTTTTCTTTCTCAACCTCATTAAATGTATTATAGCTTCCAATGGTATAGGTGAGGAGATCAGAGATCACCTTTCAGTGATCTCCCTGCAAGACTGGTATCAGAAGAGCTGCTGATTCCACCAGAACCTGCCCCAGCTAGCCTAGGCCAGAAAACACCATTGGTTATTCCTAGCAATCAAACCGGTGAGCCTAGTTCATTAGTGCAGAGGCTTATTGTGTAGGTAAAAATGTATTGCCCCCAAAATTGGATTACTGGATTAATTACTCCATCCCTGCCATGAGATTGTGAATAAAGTAAAATAGTTGGTATTGAAAAGAAGTTGTAGCCAACAAGGTTTTGACATTCTCCTTAATGGGCTCCCCTCTTAGAACATAATCTAAAGTTAAGACAAAAGCTGAATTGAGTTAGTTTAGAGTAGGAAGCTGTTGCTTGGGCTTAGGGCAGGGTCATGCTAAGACAGGCAGAACAAAAAGGCTTGCAGGGGCAGAACAAAAAGGTAGGCAAGGTGGTGGATTATTAAAGGGGCTGGTTGGGACCTGGCAGGGGTTGTGATGGACATGGAAGGGGCTGGTAGTAATGTTACAGGTACTGGTGAGGACAATGCTGGGGCTTGAGGGGACATGGCTGGGGCTTGTAAAGGACATGACAGGCTGGTGGAGACATGGCAGAGACTAAGAAACAATAAAAGGAACATGGCAGGGGTGGACAGGCACATGGCAGGGGGACATGATAGGGGCTAGCAGGGACTGGTAAGGGGTATTACAGGGGGTGGGGGGACATTAGTTAAGAGGCTCTGGCTAGAAGCTCATCTTCTTTTCTGTAAGTTAATGATGCTGCTTATTTTATTCAACAATATTAGTCTCAAATATATGAAATATATGTTCATTTATGTTCCACATGTTTCATAGGACTATATTTAGTCTATTATTTATGTAAGCTCTGCTGTCAATCCCACTTAAATGTATTATCAGTTTTAATTTTAAATATTAATAATGTATTATCCAAAGGTTTACTTGCAAGACCTTGAATGTTGATAGTATTGTGTGGGCCATATGTATAGTACATATAATTATTTTTTGTCATTGAGGATTCCTGTGTCTCTGCAGAATGCAGAACTCTACATTAATGCTCTGTGTAAGATATAGGTCATATATAGGTCTAAAACTTAAGTCTGGAGTGTGACCGTTCCCCTTTAAAAGACAGTAATGAGTAAGGAGTGTTGGGTAGGCCATAGACAAAAAGGAGTATATAACTATGGTTTATTCACTAAAGAGAGAGTTGCAGTTCCATCTCACCAACTCCACTATACATTATAAAGGACATACCCTGCCAAACAGGCCGAACTAGCCATTTTTTTATGAATAGTTGAATCAGTAAAAATATAAAGAAGTGTCACCAATTTAACTATTCATTATATAGCGCCAACCAAGCTCTTCGAGAGAAGCTCAATGGGATAGGGCCTTCAAAATGCATATGTATATGAGGAGTTGAAATGTTCACTAACCTTAGTGAATAAACCCCATAGAGATTACAATTCCTTTGCAATGGGAAAATGAGCTAGGGTGCTAAATTAAAGATCTTAGACAGAAGCGATGGTCTCCAGGATAAAACAACGTACAATGACTGTGTAGAATTTCTTGCCAATACCCCAGGGATTATAGAAGTCATCTTGATTCATTTCTTACACTGGTGCATTAATAATATATTAATATTAAATACATATACAGTAATATATAATACTAAATAGATATTAAAATATAACAAAACGTGACTTCAGTCTTTTGATTTGCCGCAATTTACATGTATCTATGAACCTTGTGGAGGCTATAGGGTATGTGTTCCCTGGGAGAACTTAACAGGACTGGCTGGTATGGAACCCTCCGGACGTGAATCTAATGTCATGTGCCCTTGTATAAAACTTTTAAAGTATGAGTAAAAAAGAACTGAGCACCGTGAAACAACATAATATTGAATGGATTGTAAAAAATCACTAGTTCCAGTGGTTTAAATATATAAAAGTAGCTTCAGTGTCATTAAATTATAAAAGAGCCCTTAATATTTCTCAGAGGAGTTGTAAATACCACTAGCCTATGCCCCCAAAAAAGAAAAGTTATTTCTAGAAAGTGTTAAAATACATACTATCTTCACTCAAAAGGCTGCATTTTTATTAATTTTTATTTATTTATTTCAAAACAAGGCAGAAGCTATAATGCGTTTTTGCATAATGCAGAGGCTTCATTTAACTCCCAAAACATGAGCTCATTCCCCAGCTGGGGATTCGTTTTTTTCGCTCAGGAATTCATAGCCTCATTCAGTTTGTGGTGCAGCAGAATCACGCTCATCATTACCACAGAGAAAAAAAATTAAATTTTTTGTTGTAAAAAAAAGGGACTTTTGTTTTTGTTTATTTTTAATGTTCTATTCTAACCCCCATATTGAGTAAGGAGAAGCTGAGAGAGTCCGTTGTGTATCTGAGGCTGACACACTAACCGACACATTAAAGGCCAAAAAAACCCAAGAGTTGCAGCTGGTGGAGGCTGGGAATTCCAGACCTCCATGGTTCACTCATTAACCTTACTCTTCCTCCTCTATACTAAAACGGGCAGTTGTCCCTGAGCATAGGTCAGCGGTGGGGGAGAAAACGTAGTTTACTCTTATTAAGCAGCCAAACATGCGACGAGGCTGACTAAGGCCCACACACATGTCTGTGGCAGGATGCGTGAGGTAAATAGGCAGTCAGAACAGTGTGAGAGTCATGGCTGATAGCACAGCCCAGCATGGGTAAGAAAAACAGATACATTGTTTCTAGATATGTGGAAATTGGTAATTTATTTACAGCGGTTAATGGCTATCCAACAAACTGTAATAAATAAGGTGCAATTACGCCGTTATTAAATCAGACGGAGCTGTCATATCACTGTTCATTCATTGCTTACTAAGGTAGGTATCTGAAACAAAAAAGTCCAGGTAAGCAATTATTTGTCTCCGCCTACGGTCTTAGTTTTATAAATATATATATATATATATATATATATATATATACACAACATAAAAATTATGTTTCCTATTATTTTTCATTTAATTATTAATATAAACACGACCTCTGTTATATTCTGATATAATGTTTATGGGAGCTGTCGCATTGCAGATTATAGCCTTGCAGGGAACTGAAGTTTTAAACCATACTCTAGTGCTAAAGAGCCATTGCTAAACAACGTCCTGCAGAGGCTGTCCGTAGGAACCAGCCTTCAATGAACGATTATGGGGAATGAGGATAAATTTGCATGATGAAATAACTCCAAATCAGTTATCACGTAAATTATATAGATCATTTTCAGTACTGGAGTCCATTATAGTTTTATCTCAAATGTTATAGGTACGGGTAGGCAAAGGGCCCAAATAAAGATACCAGAGAACATGTCAAGACTTTTGGAGGTCAGTGGTCCATAAGTCTTATCACCAAAAATATGATATTTTGTCACTCCCATTTCTCACCCACTTAAATGTGTCCTAGGCTAGCCCCACCTCCATAGATAGCTAGCCCCACCCCTTCACAAAGCCACTCCCCCAGAAGAGGGAGATCTCTGGGAGCCTATCATGGGAAGTTCTCAGGTAAGGCTGTAGATCCGTTCAAGGGGATATTTCTAGGCATCGCTAAGGCTTAGTAAAGCACCCTAGGTAAATACATCACTGACCACATGCTCATTACTATTTAGCGGGAATTATAGTGTCACGAAGCCCCTTTACCAGCTAACAAAGGCATACTACAATAGTGTTACGAATGGTCACTGTGTCTATGCAAAAAAGACAATATATCAGATTAAAATCCCCTAAAAGCTGAAACTTTAATCAATTCGCCATTCAATGGTTATTTTATTAGACAGGAAGTGAGGCATTGGACATAAAGCAGAATTAAAACAGGGAGAGAAGCATTTCTTTGTGATGCAATTGAAAAGAGAGAATGACTAAAGGCTTTGGCATGTTATTGTCATAGGGAGGTGTTTCACCTAAATGAACACCTGCGCACAGCAGAGGTGCCAAAACACAATGGAAACAGGTGGCCAAGAATGTGAGTAATATAAAAAAAAAGTGTAATCGTGGGAAATTGAAAAAAAGAATGTATCTGAAGCTGGTACTTTTTTCTTTATTGTTCCTTTTGTCACAGGGTAACTTTTTAATCCTTCGATGATAGTGGCTCTTTCTATGTCGATAACCTCCATAACACTGGGAACAGTGTAAAACTATTTGATCGCTGTGCCAACATCGCTCTTTCAAAACACTCTGTTGTGAAGCCAGGTACTTGAGCACGTACAGGGCACGGAGTGTAGTGCCTGCCAATATTAACCACGTCTCTGCCTGAGGGGTCTGAAAATGTGCGGCAGAGAATAGGTTAGCCTAAAATGGAACGCTGAAAAATTGAGTAACCTGATTACAGAGTGCTCCTTTAGTGAGTGTACGTGTTAAGGGAAACATGGGCAGTTATCTTAATGCGTTTTTGTCGCATACCTGTTTGAGTAAGCAGCTCATGGAGGATGCACGAGAGTCACTGTTCTACCTTTTATGATTTTAGCCCCTGTATCATCAGGCAAGTTTCTAGAAAGATCCACCCATCTACCATTTGCCACCTAAATTAGAAACAATTATAGGAGGTCAAAGAGAATTTAAAAAAAATCTTAAATAGTCTGCTAATATAATTCCCCAGTTCATTAGAATATGGACACTGTCTAAGAAAGCTGTAAGAAAGCCCTAGTAGGTGGAAGCCTCAGACCAATTACCCTACTTGTAGATTAGGTTCAGCAGAGATGGCAGCAGCACAGAGGTGCTTACACCTAACTTTAATACTATTTATTTAACTCCACACCTCTCAAATGGGTTTATTTACCTAGATCCAGGTACATAAAACTTGCACAAAATCACAACATTGTACATGGGAGTGCTTGGAGCTTCCTTGAGGGGTGACAAATTATGTCCCCAACGGTTTAATTGAAAAAAACAGAACTCACAGGAACCCTGCAAAGCTCAGATTGTTGCAAACTGAAATTATGAGAGCACTGCAAGGTGAGGCCAGGAGGTGAATCATTACTGAGATTACTTAGAGAGTACAAAGAGATGTAAGAACTCTTTCTACTTTTAGTAACTGGGAATAGCTCCACCATTGCTGGCCTTTCCTTATTGTTCCCTTTGCTATCCTCTGCCACTCAAGGTTCCAGAAACCTCAATAATCGTATCCATATACCCAGCCACTCGTTCTGAATGCATGTGTAACAAACAGACACACACAACCACTACACCTCTAATTCCCTGCACCTTCTCATTCTAACTGAAACCCAGCTAACCTCTCCCGCTGCCCTCTCCTATGGTAGCCTTCACCTCATTCACACTCCCAGACCTGATGACAGAAAAGGTGGAGGTGTAGACTTCCTACTATCCCCAACTTGCACCTTTCAACCTATTCCCTCTGCTCCATCACTCTCTTTCTCCTCATTTGAGGTTCATGTTGTATACCGTCCCCCTTGCCCTGCTAATATCTTCCTCTGATGTCGCCTCTGTCATCCTTGGAGACCTCAACATCTCAGTAGACATCCCTTTGAGCCCTGCACTTCTCCATTTCCTCAACAATAAAATTAAAATCAGATTTGAAAAAGCTGCACAGTTCCGCTGCTGGCCTTGCCCTCCCTCTGACTCTTTCCCATACGCTGAACTTTTACTCCTCTTGTACATTAAACCGATTCCCTCTTGTCAATGAAGATGAGATTCATGCTCTTCTTCTTTCCTCTCGGCCAGCCACATGTCTTCTCAAACAAGTGTACGGGAAGTTTTTTTCCTCAAGTGACACCTGGTCATCTATATAATGACAGGTGAACTTTAACAGATGTACTAAACATACTGCCCCCCCCCCAAATCTTCTCCTACAGCCAAGATTACCCTACTCTCGATTAATTCAGATTAAGTCTTAAATTAGCCTGCAACCCAGAGAAAAAATGCACAGAGTAGTAATATTTTTATGGAATTCCCCAAAAAAACATAAAAAAACCACACAATTATTATAACTTATTCACATTACGACGTGCATTTTCCCCTTGGGAAATTACTCACGTGCCGTTACATTGATATTCCAATGTTCAACTTCAACTGTCACGGAAAATATATGTCAAGATGCATGTTGCAGACTGCACTAGAAGCTACAGCTCCATGCATCTGGCTGTTAATTTCTCATATTAACTTAGGGAGTCTCCATGCAGAAACTTCCATCTACATTGACAGACGGAATTTCCCCAGCTCATCTTTAATGGGAAAAATGGAACAAAACAATGTGGTCTAGTTAGAGTTTGATGTTATTGAAAGTGATATTGTACCAGAAAATGCAGCACATACTTAGGGACAAAAAAAGAAAAAAAAACACACAATATAATTCTGGCTGCTCCTTACAGTGCACTTTTTTATTAGTATAGTATTTTAAGCAAATAAACTTTATTATTCATATTATTTATAAATAATACCACCACATATGTTTAAGCAGTCATTAAATATACAATAAAAGTAAACCTTGAACAGTTCCGAAGCACATGTACGCTATATGCACCAGAATCCGATCTGCTGCTGTTACAAGCTGTATACATCTATGTGGGCTCTAGATGTTGTTTTAACCCTTTTCTTTCTCATACCACTCACATCAATCTAATGCTATCTGACATTTCTTTTTTTTTTAAATGGATGATATTGGTGTACATTTTATTAATTTTTTATCTTTGCCACTGCTTTAGAGGGAAATATGTAAGCTACACCTGCGCACATTCGGGTTATAATTATCAAGTGATAATCAAAAGTACGATTTTCTCACCTTGGTTCTCTCAGCTAGCACCATGGCAGCTAAAGGGTTAATAAATCACTTGGCGTCCTAGGATAATGCGATTTCTTTAGCGATAGAGGACCACACTGAACCTCAGGGCGTTGAGTCTTGGTTCCTAAGTAATTCCGTTACCGCTAAAATGGTATTATGTGACAGCTGAGATCTCGGTTAGTATTTGGAACCTCGGGTCCTTTTGCTCTTTACGGTGCCACCTGCCTTTAGCGGAATTCAAATGTGAAATAAATTTGCCTGGTACCCTCGGGGGTCCGCGGTGACTTACAATGTGTTTTTATTCCCTTCAGCAAGGAAAGGGGTGTATACAGCCGCACTCCTGATTCTTCAGACCACTGAAGATTATGCTAATGCGATATTACCGTCATTTTCAGAACTGCCTTGCAAAGTCTTCGGTTTTGTTAGATTCCGCAGCAAAACATCTGTCTGTGCCTGATTTATGTTGATTGCCGCACAAGAAATTCTGTTAGATTTTACACCGTTTTTCTAACTACCTATCTTAACTGTCAAAAGAAAACTTATCATAATGAATTAGGTGTACAGAGACATCTGAATAATTTTGTGTTGCCATTCAGGTGATAAGTTGCAGTGTGATTTTTTTTTTTTAGTGTAAAAAAAGGGGGAATAGAAGAATCAAGAAGACATTAAAACCAATTCTGCATTTTTTTGTTCATATTTTACTTAATGTCTACATTCTCTTACTTTTATTGTGCCCAATTTGATATACAATGGATGTATATTATTTTTAACGATCTTTCTTAACGATAACACCATTCATCCCAAGAGTCCCTGTTTAAGAAAGTCCTTTTTAGGATTAAAATCTCTTCCTGTCCTCCTCTGATATCTCGCTTTTGTTTTGTGAGTCTGCTACAGTATTCTACAGCCACGAGTCACAACAATGTGTATAGAAGTAGAAAAAACTTATTTTTTACCAAAATTGTCTTTAATGTGGGGTATAAGGGTCAGCCGCCCCGTTGCCAGCTTACCTTTATGGCCAGTGGCAGCTGTCCCTTGGGCCTCCATAACCAAGATGGCTGTGAAGCCACCGTCACGGATTTCGCCGCAAGTTCCTCCTCCCATGTGGTTGCATCACTTGCTGGTATATGACATCAGCAGCATGCATTTGTGGAGAGATCTGCGTAGGTCACATATTAACGTTCCCAAAACGCTCTCAGCCCTTGACACCCTGCTATTAAGCCCACTAAAAAAATGGCCATCTTTGGTATATGAGATGAGAGGTATGTTACATGTTCTGTAGTCCTGTACAAGTGTGCTATGTTGGGATATAAAGAAACATCACATAAAGTAAAAAGTAATTATGTCCCTGTGAGGCTATACAGGAAAATATCAATAAACAGGGAAATTACTTCTGAGAATTACCACCATAAACATAATGTTCCTCAGAAATTGTCTGTGAATTTGTGTATTAACTCTTCGGGGGCCAGAAAGCCTTCAAAATGGCATTTTGGCACTTAAAAGATTAGTTCTATGGATTATTTATTAAAGGATTTTGACTTCAAAATTAAGCTCACAAGAATTATAGTTTTCAATACAGTTTTTTCACCCGGCCTGCGCAATCTCAATCTTTTTGCCCAGGCTAGTATGTAGCTTTGTCTTAAGCCATTCCGTCGATTATTATAGATTTGGAGACCTTCGTGGCAGCGGTTATACCTATGGGTTCTAAAATATAAAATAGGCCATTCCTTTAAAAATATAACATTTTATGTATTAGCTATCTCTGAATTCTGTTCTTGAATCGCTGCTTATTAATTTATATGTGTGCACAGTGGGTTCTGGAGACCCATAATTGTTTGCTTTTTTAATAAACATATCATGTATAATTGTTGCCTATTAGATATTGTACATTACTCTGAAATTCCTGTGTGTTGGTGATCCTCAAGGAGCAGCAATAGGAAACCTTCTGTAAATCATATTGTTTAAATAATTTTTTTCATTTTTTCGCTTGCTTCTTGAAAGTGTCTGCTGTGTTTAATAACGCCACCACTACAGCTACTCTGTGCTATTTACTAAAATAAATTCCCTTGACCGTGAAATCTTGTTTCTTCTTTCTTGTGCTCTCTGTACCTTCTGTTTGATGAAGAAAGTCTCCAAAGAGTTTTATCCCTCATTTCTAGGCTAAACAATTCAAACTTTTCTATTTCAGTAATGATTTTATAGCCTTTCTTAAAATTATACTGTTTCTATGAGTTCTGTAAGCCAGTATCACAATCTCCTGCTGACGAGTTCCATGAAGGATGAAACAGCTGTCCATGAGTGGTGATCTGGCTATTGTACCTCTTCCCGAGTTTTGTCTAAAGGCTGTCTTGTACAGCGGGCAATTACTTTCAAGGGATCCATGTATAAAGTGGATACAGAGGCAAAGGTGATAATTGTTAACCTTATTTGCATGTGCCTACCCAGAATCCCTTGTGGTTGTGGAAGCACCATGAGATTTCTGAGGGAAAAAACAAGCCTTCTGGCTTGTCTGGTGTCTGTAGATGAGTGTTTAATAATACTTCTACTACCCCTTAAATTTAAGTGGAAGGGTTTCCATCACCTTTTACCCACCATAACTTATGTAATGGTATGAGTTCTGTATGATCACTGTATGAGTTCTGTATGATCTTTTCTTACTGGCATGTCATGACACTCCATCAGTCCACATCAGACCCAGAATTTCTCTGCAAAAACCATGAATTCACCTGTCATACTGGACATACTGCCCTCGTTAATTCTGGATGGATTGAACGGTGGAACACCTCACCAGGTGGCTTCCTCTGTCTGAGAGCAATGTCTCCACAGTTTGCTGATGGCGGCTGGACGTTAACTCAAGGACTTTGAGTCAAGGGTAAGAAAATCTCTGTGAGGTAGATGTGCAGCCCAACCATACATGTCATTAGTCAACATGTATTATTCATAAATTTTACATTAACAAATTAGTATTATCAGTAGACTTTGTTTTTGTAATAAACTTTATTTTTAAATTTGTTGATTCGTCCATTTGTCGCCACATGTAGCTGCCTAAATACCAAGCCCGTTGATGAGGTAAAGTGTGAGGGACTGTGTGTATAGGAGGTACATATAGGACTGACAGGTAGAAGTAGCCAAAAAAAAAAGAGAGGTGGTCTCAGTGATTGATGGGTCCAACAACCTGTAGGAATTTTTACTTACTTTTTTTCACTCTGGCCAATCAGCATTTACAGGGGGAGGGGACAAGCATTATATATATAAGTGTGCTGACACCATTTTAACTTCCCAGTACCAGAAGTTACAGACTGATGGGAGTTGGAGTGAGACAGTGACAGCTTATCGGAGGCTGAGATTAATGCTCATTACTCGTATACAATACTGCAAGTCAATGAATAGTTTATTTTGGTGCAGAAAATGTACTGTTGTGGGGTGGATTGGAGAAGCTGTAGTGACTGCTGTAGTGATTACAGGGACTGCAGCAGACATTTTCTCCTCTGTTACTGAGTAGAGTTTAGTTGATGAAGACAGCTGGCCATTTACACTACCAACCAAACCTATAATTTGTGGACAAGTTATTTTTTTATCTTTCTAGCATCTCACCTATTGTTCTTAATTGATAAATAAATATTGGTGATATTAAATATTCGTGACATTATAATATGTATAATATATAATATTGGGGAATATGCTCCACGGGGCTGCGTGTTCCTATCATCTGCCAGTGATAGCCTAGTGCCCTACTACTACTGATGCTGCACCTCTTTGACCGTCCTTACTCTGGGGGACATATACATTTGTAAAATCACCCTGGTGTTTCTGCACACAAAGACCATCCTTACTCTGGGGTAACCTTTTTTTAAAAAAAATTCTATAATTGAAGGTGTCAGGGGCTTCCTTCTTTGGGAAGGTCCCCTGAATAGCGTTCCAAATCAAAAAAGGCCCCCAAATTTTATCTGAGCCAAATGATCGGGAAACTAAATTTGTGGCAAAAACAAAAGGAAAATTTTGTCCGAACCAATTTTGCTGGTCATGCACAAGTCTACTCATCACTAATTCTACTCCAATGTTGACACCATGTCGTTAACACCAGAAGGATAGTGGTCAGTAAAGAAGAAAAATGTAATCACATATATTGTTAATGTGTCAATTGAACATGACATATGCATTGCATATTAGATTGGAGACTGGATCTAATTTGAGAAACTGCTTATTATATAAGATTATACCGCATTCCACTTGCACTAACTTATTGGAGAACATTTGCTTGTGATTCACTATATTTTAATCTTGCAGTCTTCCAAGCCTATTAAACACTTTGCAAAATAAATATATTTTAAGCTGTGCTTGTGCCTTCCCTGCACTGAACAGCCTCCCCGGTGATGTTATATATATCAGTTCTCACAAAGGTTAAACCTTCCCTTCGGAGATCTCTATCCCCTTCCTTTCAAGCTGCCTTTCCTTTAAGTATCATATTCTTGAAACATGCCTGCAAAGGGAGCCTTCAGCCAGCATGTTTCTTAAGTGATAATCAGAGAAATCCTCTATCACATGTTTGTATACTGTGAGTTGGCATTACTAGGATGAAGAGACATGCAGATGTTGCCCAAATGCTTCCATTAACTTAATCTTGCTCAGAAGAGCCCTTCTGCTGCCAAGTACTTAAGAGTGTCACTTGGGATTTAGATGACATTTTTGTTCATTGCAGAAGACTGGTCATGTGGAGGAATCTGCAGGACTGATAATAGGGTTTAGAGAGTAGCATGAAAATAGATTACTGACTGCAATAAAAAAAAAAGATACAATGCAGCCTTTTATTGAATTCAAAGTGCATTTTAGCTTCAAAGTCCATGTGCTTGACTCTTCTCATTCTTTCTTCTCATCCGTCCGCATGGTTTTAACCTAGATAGTTCCTGCTTCTAGAAAATCTTTATGTGGTGTGGACTTTTCTACGGCTCGGTCGACTAAAACTACTTTTAAAAAAAAAAAAACAGAAAGAATTGCCAGCAAAAACTATTAAGACATTTTGAAAGGAGAAAAAAATTATGTATATTTTACTTAGTGCTCATGGCTCTAGAAATTAAAATGTGTTTTACACACACCAACACACACTAAAATATCCTAGAAGATGGTCCTTAAAATCAGGCTTCATTGGCTACAATCTTTCCATTTCTTGTTGACTTAGGAACATGTAAGATCACTTACACCATTTAATGGCTCAATTGAATAGCTTGGGCATGTGCTGACATCACTGGCATGAGCTGCAAAACTATAACTTAACAGAAACAAAAAGCTTTCTGAAATTTCAAATTGTCATTGAGAAATATTATAATGTGTGATGTTAACCTCATCAGAACCACTTTTTAAGCAATCATCAGAAACCAGAGTACAAAAAAACAAGTGATAGTCGCTGCAAAAAAAAAAAAAAGAATATTTACTTTAGAAGCGCTGTTTGAAGAGAGCTCGACGCTACACCGATCAGACATAACATTTTGACTATAACAAGAAATAGTGCAAACAAGTATTAAGTGCGCTTAATGTATGTTCTGAATATGGATAACCTCTTGATATAATATATCTTGGAGTGAGAGAGAAAAGAAACAGAACACAAAATAGTGTAATATAGTCAGAGCACAATCCACTTTATAAGCTAGGTATTGCACTCATGTATTCCACTAAATCACATTAGATAACATTATGACCGCCTGCCTAGTATTGAGTATGTCCCCCCATTTGTAGGTGCAGCAAACTGTGATGCACTGTGTGTTCTGAAAACTTTCATAACCAACATTAAGTTTCTCAGCAATTTTAACTACAGTAGCTTGTCTGTTGGATTTGACCAGTGAGCCTTGGCCGCCCATGACCCTGTCCATCACCGCTTTTCCTTCCTTGGACCACTTTTGATAGGCACTGACCACTGCAGACCAGGAGCACCCCACAAGAGCTGCAGATGTTTTGACCCAGTTGTCTCAGATCCTTACATTTGCCCATTTTCTTCTTCTAACACACCAACTTTGAGGACGAAATGTTCACTTGCTGCCTAATATATCCCACCCACTGACAAGTGCCATGATAACAAGATTATCAGTGTTATTCCCTTCACCTGTCATTAGTCATAATGTTATGGCTGATCAATGTATGTACATATATTTGTATATAAGGGCTCCAATATTTCTGTGAAATTCCATGTCTATTCTAATTAAACTTGAATTGCCTAGGAGAGTTTGTGAGAAAAGCAGTAAAGTATCTGTCCCTCAATTTACTTAAAGCTTTGGAAAAACAGAAAACATAATTTATCAACAAATATGTTAATGGTTCTGAAGCTATCCAACAATTAACTGCATCAATTATTTACCAATTACCAGCGTCAACCATTTACCAATTAACATTAAATATCCTTCAGATAACAACATCAATTATCCAACGATAAGCACTCCAAGGTCAGGCTCCACTAATGTTTGCTCTGGTATGAAGATAAGTGAGTAATGAAAGTATGAAATATTACATCATAAGTAGAAAGATATTCCCCCGATAACTGGCCATGGATGACCTGTATAAGTTATGGTACCTTTTTTACATCTCAATAAGTTTTAAAATGTGATAACTCCCCCTGTCATACCCCTCTATACTGCTATAGCTAAAGCTTAATGCTATACATCCCCCAATCTGATCACTTGTTACATACTGCATGTACATATTTATACTTTGTCATTAAGGGGTTAAGTGAAGGGCAAAGCCCGTACATGTACGGGCTCAAAATGCATTGTTTTAAATTGGGTCATGGTTGGATCTTCCAGCAGGGCAATGATCCAAAACATATATCAAAATCAACACTACATGGTTTGTTGACCATAAAATCAAGGTCCTACCATGGCCATCTCAGTCCCCTAACTAGAACTCCTTGGAAAACCTGTGGGGTGAACTGAAGAGGAAAGTCTACCAGTGTTGACCTCGTAATTTGTAGAATCTGGAGATATTCTGTATGGGGAATGGTCTCAGAACCCTTGCCATGTACTCTCAAACCTTATCAGGCATTATAGAAGAAGACTCAGAACTGTTATTTTGGCAAAGGATGGTAGCATTAAGTATTTACTAAAAAGGTTCCAATAATTGTGCCACACATATAGCTAAGGTTTTTTTTTATAAACCTGTGTTGTGTTTGCAATTGTTTGATATCCGTGAGAGCAGAGTATCTTTATACACACCGATCAGCCATAACATTATGACCACCTGCTGTCAAAACAGCCCTGACGCATCAAGGCATAGACCCCCACTAGACCTCTGAAGGTGTGCTGTGGTATCTGGCACCAAGACGAAAGCGGCAGGTCCTTTAAATCCTGTAAGTTGCGAGCTGCGGCCTCCATGTATGCATTCTGGTGCCATGTGTTCTCCAGGTAAGCTACGCACACGCACCAAGCCATCCACGTGATGTAAAAGAAAACATGATTCATCAGACCAGGCCCACCTTCTGCCATTGCTCCTTGATCCAGTTCTTATGCTCATGTGCCCATCGTAGGCGCTTTCAGCAATGGACAGGGGTCAGCATGGGCACCTTCACTGGTCTGCGGATAAACAGCCCCATACGCTACAAACTGCAATGCACTGTGTGTTTTCAGCAGTTTGAGCTACAGTAGCTCCTCTGTTGGATTTGACCACACAGGTCAGCCTTCACCCCTGCGTGTATCAATGAGCCTTGGTGGCCCATGACCCTGTCACTGGTTCACTGCTTTTCCTTCCTTGGACCACTTTTGATAGGTACTGAGCACTGCAGACCGGGAACATCCCACAAGAACTGCAGCCATCCACTGACAGGTGCCATGATAACAAGTTTATCAGTATTATTCCCTGTACCTGTCACTGGTTATAATGTTATGGCTGATCGGTGTGTATATACAGACATCCTTTACATTGTAAGCTTGTGTGCAGGTAATGAGGACCTAATGTTCGTCTTAGTCTGTCAATTCTAGTTCTGTCAGACCCTTGGCACTAAAACAATTCAATATAATAATAATATACATGTAAACATACATATGTGTATCTATATGTATAATCATACAGTTTTTAAGCAATGTCACTAGTTCCCTAAACAAGCTTATACTTTTACCACTAGTCATTTTAGGTACTTTTTGAGATTGCAGTTCTATTCAGAAAGCCTCCAGGAACATCTCTCATTTAGAACGTCTGACGAAGGGTGCGGAATCTGGCAGTAGTTCTGAAAATAAAAGACTGACACCTTTGTTACAAACATGTTTTTTTTAATGCAAAAGGAATTATGATAAGCGTATTACATTTGTATCCCTAAATCCAGCATGGAATATTTTATGGGATCAGTTCCAAATTGACAGACATATAACTTTAAAAATGCTGTATATCTAATTGTTGAGAGACAGGTACCACAATCATTGAAGATTATACCGGAGCGGCAGCTTGGGTGAGAGTGTGGCACTATCGGCCCTCCTGGCATTTGCCCGGTGTGCCAAATGACCAGCTTGGGCCTGGATATGAGAGAAAGTATTTAAATATCAGAGAAATATTCACACAATCAAAATAACCAAGTTATATTTAAACATATTTAAGAAAACAGTTAACCCTCTAAGTGGCGGCCGAATTATGTTATATAAATATATACACCAACGCCGATGATCATAGTTTTTATACAAAACATGGAAACCACCCAGAATTTACAGGCTTTACAATTACACTTACGTTATAAATACGGTAAACCACTTCAGATCACTAATCCCCTTTCAGTGCCGCAGGACATCTGCAACTTCACACAATCTCTATTAGCTCAGCCTCGTTGGTGGGGCCACAAAAAAAATGAATCTCAACTTATGCTGTCTCGGATCCAAACTTTCTCTAGCCTTTGCACCTGTATGAAGCGTGTATGGGTAAGTTACGTTTATCTTAGAGTTGGTTTTACAATAACAGCAAACGAGCAAAGAAATTAAAACTCATAGGAGCTGCCAGAAGAATTTAAAATCACTCGACGGAAAGATCTCTAGGCTAAGAAATGCTATTATAAGCTCCGTATTCTCATTAAGCTTTATTTTTTTTTCTCTCCCAGAGGGCAGAGTCCTCGTGAGACTGTCCCTCTGGCACAACATGTGATAGAGCTAATCTGTCTTCTTTTGGACAGCGCCGTGGATATGCAAACCCAGGTGGCACTAATGGGCTTAGTGTCGTAACGGTGGAATTGGATACAGTATGTTACACGGAGAGAAATTCCCACAGATCCACTCTGTCTGCAAAAAGTTAACCATCAGCCACTGCCGGTGCAAAGCACAATGCACACAATGTTTTCACAACCAGGTTCTCCCACAAAAAACAGGGCGTCTTTTTTAAAAAAAATTGGTCAAATCATTGTAATATGAATATAAAATCGGGATGATTTTTTTTTTAAGTTCCAATTTGCATCATAGCAATTTTCTGTGCGTTCATCTCAGCTTCGGATGTAAAATGGTCTCTGGTAGCGGTACTTTAAGTCTGTCGATAAGGTGGAGCGCAAAGGAGACGGGGGTTACTATGTGACTCCACCTACTTTAAGCTCTGCCTCCTTCTGTCCCGGGGTGTCTGGAGCTCAACGCCACACTGGATAAGATGTGATATCCGGCACGGCGCTGACTCGCACACTCGCAAGTAGATAAAGAACAGACTGGCACACTCAGACCAGATGCCGGGGAAGTGAGCGGAGAAACATGTTAAATTGTATGAATTCATTAAATGTAAAGTTAAATATTGTATAAATTTGAAGGGGGGCATGCTAAGGGAAGGGTATTAAGATTATGGGGAAATAAAGGATGGGTATAGAGATTATGAGAAGTTATGTTAGGGAGCATGGAGAGGGTTGGGTATTGGACTGAATTAGGATGTTAGGGGGATGATGATGGTCAGGAGTAGCTCTACACTAACACATACATACAGCAACTCTAACACCATAAACATACATAAACATGTGACACTGTACACCCGAGGGAGATGATTTGTTTGGCATTTGGGCGCAGGTGCTATACAGGTCATGCATGGGTCCCTGGGTTGGAACAGTTGGAGAGCAGGGCCTACCAATGGAAAATCCAGAGGCTAGAGGTCTGTAGAATCTGGTCCGGGATTCTCATGGGGCCTGCATCAGGCACAGTTGCTGGGCATTAAAACCACTTGTTATGGTCTAGCTGCTTTTCTGCTGCATTGCTGGAGGCTATACAGCCTGGCTAGGTTGCCATGGCTACACTCCTGTCACTCCTGTGACTCAGCCCATTGTCCAGCCCACAGCCAGCCCCTTTTGGCTATTTAAGCAGCTAAACTTCACTTCCTCCTTGCCCTTGTGTTGTTTCCGGCTGCAAGTGCTATTCCTGTGTTCCTGTGTTCCTGTGTTCCTGTGTTCCTGTGTTCCTGTGTTCCTGTGTTCCTGTGTTCCTGTGTTCCTGTGTTCCTGTGTTCCTGTGTTCCTGTGTTCCTGTGTTCCTGTGTTCCTGAATATGACCTTGCTTTCTCTGACGTCCATCCCGGCTCCTGATTCCTGGCTTGTTCCTGACTTCGCTGATCTCTGTATTCCTGACCCCGGCTTGTCTGAGTATCTGTCTTGGTTCCTGACCCCGGCTTGTCTTTTGGTATATGCTTTTGGATCACGATTTGGCTTTGTTCACTATTGTCATTACAATAAAGGTGATTGCATTTTACGTTTTGTGTCCGTCTGGTTCCTGGTCCCTAACATTACACAAGGGCCATGAACCCACCAAATGTTTTTACCAGGCTGGACCAGGTAGACCAGCGCATGGACCAATTTGCGCTAGCTCTCCAGACCTTGTTGCTCCGTACTGCACATCTGGTTCTGCCAGCTCAGGTCCCCACGGCACAGGCTGCCTCTACACCTGCTGCTGCTTCCGCTCCGTCTGCCACTGGTGATTTTAATACTGCCAGAGGCCTGACAGGGTCTGCTCCGCTTCCCAAACGTTATGGGGGCGACCCTAATTTGTGCAGAGGTTTTCTGAACCAGGTCAGTATCTATCTGGAGATGGTACCTCAGGCCTTTCCGTCTGACAGGAGTAAGGTGGGCTTCGTGATTTCTTTACTCTCAGACAGGGCCTTGGCATGGGCGAATCCCCTTTGGGAGACACAGAAACCTTTAGTACACAATTACTGAGCCTGTTTACCTTCTACGTTCTGTGAGTGCATTCACAACACTTACATATAATTTTTTGGTATCATACATTATTACACTATTATTATTTTTCTTTTTTCCCACATGTACATGCGCCCCTATGTTTGTATTGTCTTCTGTTGAACACTGAGAGGAGTGTTATCTTGGGCCGCGGCAGTACTGTGAGGAAGAGTATACATATATTTTTATTTCCATATTCACTTATCTGGTGTTTATTCCTTCTTTCATTCTTTTGGGTACACAATTACCCTGAGTTTGTTGCGTCTCTAAAACGGGTATTTGATGTACCGGCACGCTCTGCTTCGGCTGCCAAACGATTAATGTCCATTCGGCAGGGTACAAGGACGGTTTCGGACTATGCTATTGAGTTTCGCACCCTGGCCGCTGAGGTTGGTTGGAATAATGAGGCTCTCGTGGCTGCTTTTTCTAATGGGCTCTCGGATATACTTAAGGATGAGATTGCGGCCCGGGACCTTCCCAGTGATTTGGAGGAATTGGTCTCTTTTTGTATCCTTATTGACTCACGAATCCGTGAGAGACCATCCTTCCGGGAGCGCCTGCGGAGGCCTCCTATACGTTTAGCCCCGAGCTTTTCATTCCCACCCGTGCCTCCCTCTCCTCCCATGCCTCCTGGTCTCGACACTTCGGGCTTTGTGGAACCCATGCAGCTTGGATTTACTCGTCTCTCGGTTGAGGAGAGGGCCTTTAGGAGGAGGGAGGGTCTCTGTCTTTACTGTGGTAAAGCAGGGCACCTGCTGCGAACTTGCCCTATACGTCCGGGAAAATGCCTGCACCTAAGGCTCCAGAGGGGACAGTCCTTAGGTGGCGTCTCGGCGTCTCCAGATGTCCAGAAGGATAAACCTCTAGTCTCGGTGGGTCTCACTTGGGGCAAGATTTCCATCATTTCAGAGGCACTCATTGACTCGGGGGCAGCGGGCCTTTTTATTGACAGCACCTTTGCTCAGAAGCACTCTATTCCGTTGCAGCTTCGGACTGCTCCGCTTGCCATTGAGGCGATCGATGGCAGACCGTTACAGCCCCCGCAGGTCACCCATGAAACCGCTCCTTTGTCTATGGCTGTCGGGGCTCTCCATCATGAAATTATTCAACTTCAGGTGATACACTCTCCTCATTATCCTGTGGTTTTAGGATATCCATGGTTGCGCAAACATAATCCCGTGTTTGATTGGGTAAGGGCCGAAGTCTTGGCATGGTCGCCTAATTGTTCCAAAACATGCCTAGGGAGAGTGGTGAAGGTGCTAACCACTTCTCCGGTCTCTTTGTTGCCTGAGGATTATCAAGAGTTTCATGATGTTTTCGATAAGGGCCGGGCTGGTGAGCTCCCACCTCACCGCCCGTACGATTGCGCCATTGAGCTGCAACCTGGTGCCATACCCCCTCGAGGTCGAGTCTACCCATTCTCTGTCGCAGAGAATAAGGCCATGGAGGAGTATGTTGCGGATGCGCTGTCCCGGGGGTTCATCCGTAAATCCTCTTCCCCTGCTGGGGCCGGATTCTTTTTTGTGAAAAAGAAGAGTGGCGAACTGAGACCCTGTATAGATTACAGGGGGCTCAACCGTATCACGGTTAAAAATGCCTACCCGATTCCACTCATTACCGAGTTATTCGATCGCTTAAAAGGGTCCAAGGTATTTACAAAGCTCGACCTGCGAGGGGCGTATAACTTAGTAAGGATAAAGGAGGGCCACTAATGGAAAACCGCGTTTAACACCAGGAGCGGGCATTATGAATACCTAGTTATGCCCTTTGGTCTCTGCAATGCCCCCGCGGTTTTCCAGGAATTCATAAATGATGTCCTAAGGGACATGCTCCAACAATGTGTGGTGGTATACCTAGACGATATTTTGATCCATTCCACCTCCATAGAAAGCCACCACGCTGATGTAGCCCGAGTCCTACAGAGGTTACGAGAGAATAATCTCTTTTGCAAATTGGAGAAGTGCGAATTCCACCGCAAGCAGGTCACCTTTCTGGGGTACGTAATTTCAGAGGTCGGTTTCGCTATGGATCCTGAAAAACTCTCGTCTGTTCTCGAGTGGCCATGACCTGTAGGTCTCCGCTCTCTTCAACGGTTTCTCGGCTTCGCTAACTATTATAGGAAATTCATTTGGAATTTTTCCTCTATTGTTAAGCCTCTTACAGACATGACCAAAAAAGATGGCAATGCTTCTCTTTGGTCCCCAGGGGCCATCAAAGCTTTTGAGTCATTGAAGGCCGCTTTTGCCGCAGCTCCTGTTTTGGTACACCCGAAACCCGAACTTCCATTCATACTTGAGGTCGATGCGTCTGAGACAGGGGTAGGCGCCCTCCTGTCTCAACGTCCTACTCCTGAGAGCCAGTTGCACCCATGTGGGTACTTCTCCAAGAAGCTAGGTGCTGCAGAATGCAACTATGAAATTGGTGACCGTGAGTTGCTTGCGATAATACTGGCTCTTAAAGAATGGAGGCATTTGCTTGAGGGAACTTCTGTACCAATCCTAATTCTCACGGATCATAAAAATCTCACCTACCTGTCCGAGGCTAAACGCTTAACTCCGAGGCAGGCCCGTTGGGCATTATTTTTATCCCGTTTTAATTATGTGGTCTCGTACCTGCCGGGGACCAAAAATGTCCGGGCCGATGCTCTCTCTAGACAGTTCTCGAAAGCTAAAGAGGAGTGTCCTCCTAGTCCGATTATTCCCCCGGACCGAGTACTGGCTACCATACGTACCAGCATAACATCTCCCCTCAGGGACAGAATGCGGGCCGCTCAGGTAGATGCACCTGCTGAAACCCCCTCAGGGCGATGTTTTGTACCTGTCAACCTGCGTACCAAGTTACTTTCCACTTATCATAATCCTAAATCAGCAGGTCATCCCGGGAGGAACCAACTTCTCTGGTCGGTTTCCCGTCTCTACTGGTGGCCAGGAATTAACAAAGATATTGTTGCCTTCGTAGAAGCCTGTCCAGTCTGCGCGCAGACTAAATCACCCCGTCACCTTCCAGTGGGCCTTCTCCAACCCATACCTACTGGTGAGAGGCCATGGTCTCACCTTGCCATGGATTTCATAGTCGACCTTCCGCTGTCTAACGGTAACACAGTTATCCTCATGGTTGTTGACCGGTTTTCTAAAATGATACACTGCATACCATTCAAAAAGATGCCTTCCGCTAAGGAGTTGGCTACAGTTTTTATCAAGGAGATCTATCGGCTACATGGGGTTCCCAAAGTCATACTTTCTGACCGGGGTAGCCAGTTCGGATCCGTTCCACATGGGTGCAGGTTCAGGAGGCACTTCAACGCTCACAACAGTGTCAGGAGCTCCAGGCTAATCGTAAACGCCTACCCGCGCCTTCCTATCAGGTCGGGGAGAGGGTCTGGTTATCCTCCAGAAATCTCCACCTCCGGGTGCCCTCCCAGAAACTGGCTCCCCGGTATGTGGGGCCTTTCCGTATCCTTCGACGGGTAAACCCTGTGGCCTATGCCCTGGATCTTCCTTCTAACATGCACATCCACAATGTGTTCCATGTCTCTCTGTTGAAACCTCTGATCTGTAATCGTTTTACTACAGTCACTCCTCGCCCCCGTTCGGTGACTGTAGACAACCATGAGGAGTTCGAGCTCCGCTCCATAGTCGACTCTCGTTGGTTCCGTGGGAAGCTCCAGTATTTGGTCCATTGGAAGGGGTACGGTCCCGAGGAGAGATCTTGGGTTCCAGCCTCAGATGTCCATGCTCCCGCTCTCCTTCGTGGCTTTCACTCGCGTTTTCCCCTCAAACCCGGCCCTGCTCCGCGGGGAGGGGGTCGTTGAGGAGGAGGTACTGTTATGGTCTAGCTGCTTTTCTGCTGCATTGCTGGAGGCTATACAGCCTGGCTGGGTTGCCATGGCTACACTCCTGTCACTCCTGTGACTCAGCCCATTGTCCAGCCCACAGCCAGCCCCTTTTGGCTATTTAAGCAGCTAAACTTCACTTCCTCCTTGCCCTTGTATTGTTTCCGGCTGCAAGTGCTATTGCTGTGTTCCTGAATTCCTGTGTATGACCTGGCTTTCTCTGACGTCCATCCCGGCTCCTGATTCCTGGCTTGTTCCTGACTTCGCTGATCTCTGTATTCCTGACCCCGGCTTGTCTGACTATCTGTCTTGGTTCCTGACCCCGGCTTGTCTTTTGGTATATGCTGTTGGATCACGATTTGGCTTTGTTCACTATTGTCATTACAATAAAGGTGATTGCATTTTACGTTTTGTGTCCATCTGGTTCCTGGTCCCTAACACCACTGGAGTCTGATGATCATACCTAGAAACTCTCCTGGTTTGACCCAGAGATTGCCGGGTAAAGCACCGCTTCTCTGGTTCTCCGGGTCAAGACACGAATCTTCCAGTTTGCGGGAGCGGGGTCTTTACACGCCTCACTGTCAATACCCCGCCTCCCACAGCGATGTTAAGAATGATGTGTTTTCATACGTATCTTATTTATGACTTATGTATTTTTCAAATATACTTTAAAATGCAGGCCTTGTCCCTATTCTAAACAAAAAACATTGGGGCCAAAACCCAACACGTGCGGTATCCCCAAAAATGACACCATCATTTCCAGAGCTGATCTTAATTCCCACTCCTGTCCTGGAAATAAGGGTCTTTCTAATAGAGTGTGCGGGGGGCCATGTACTCTAAGTATTTTGAAGTTCATCACAGTTGTCACCATTTTTACCTGTCTGTAGAAGAAGTGCTATCTGTGCCTTTAGTTGGCTGTGTACACCTTTCTAAAGAGAAGTACATGATCTAGACAGAGAGATAGATAAATAGATAGATAGACCTATATATATATATATATATATATATATATATATATATATATATATTTATATATATATATTATTAATTGGATTGTTCAAAAAGCCCTGTCAAGCCAAGGAGAGAGCCAAGTAAAGAGAATGGTATTGGTGTGTGAGCCACGCACAGTATCTCGGGAGGCAGACAGAGAGAATTAAAGGAGTTATGTGAAATGCTGAAGAGACAGCCACACAAAGCAAAGTCAAAGACATAAAGAAATCACTGGCATTTTCTCAAAGGAGATTCTTCTCTGGAAAGAAACTTGAACTTCTCTGAAACACGGAAGCGTATGCACCAGGGAGGAAACATCGATAATGAACAGAGGTTTACACCTGTCGCAGACTAATGTTTTGTGCAGGATTTATTAAGTCATAAAATAGTATTATTCAACAAGTGAGAGCATAAATTCTCCGTTTGTTAGTAAATTAAAAAAAGAAAAAAATCGGCTTGTCTGATCTCCATCTGGATGGTGTCCCTCTGATACAGTCTTTGAAAACATAACTTGTGTTATAAGTGTAATTAAATTAATTCTTACCATTCCTTGTGTTGCAAATGATTTTCACCAATTTTTTGTGGTTAATGTTATTTGCATGAATGTTATTGTCAATTTTAATGTAATTGTTCATTTTCACTTTCAACTGTGTTATAGCAGTATGGAATAATGATATATATTGCTATAATAATGCTATATATTATGGAGCTGAATGTCTGGGAGTCAGCTGTGGGGGGGGTGCACTATTTAAGCACAAATTGTTGATCTCTGTGGTATTTTTTGTCTCTGGAGATTGCTGCCTATGTGCTTAATTTTATACCCCTGTTACCAACAACATCTGATTTGACACAACATACATATAAAAAAGGCTCCCAAAACAACTATTTATAATGCAAGGTACGGCATTGCATGTCATTAGAATATGTTTTGGTGACTGTGAATGGTATATATATATATATATATATATATATATATATATATATATATATATATATATATATATACATATATATATACATATATACATATACATATACAGAATATGCACAGTATAGTGTTAGAGTCAGTGTGTGTGTGTTAGTGTATGTTGTTGTATAATGTGTGCATGTAGCGCACGAGAGCATATGGTGCTGTGTGTGTTACTGTATAGTATATTATCATGATGTGTTAGAGTGTGTGTGTTTTGGTGTATGGTGTTTGAATCCTTGTCAATCAGAATATGTTGTTAGTGTGTGTTACTGTAAGGTGTTTGTGACCATATGATGTTAGCATGGGTGTTAGAAGGTGTATGATGTTGGGATGAGTTTGCGTGTTTTAGTATTTGGTATTAATATGTGTGTGGGTGTCAGAGTTTGTGTGAGCGTATGGTGTGTCACGGTGAGCCTAGGGTTAGTGGCGCCTAGGAGAGGGAAGGAAGGTGTGCGTGTATGTAAATGTACTGTGTTGGATTGAGTTTGCCTGTAAGTTATGGGGGGGCTGAAGAAATACTGCACCTAGATGGCGCTAACCTTAGGTTTGTCCCCTTAGGTTCCTCATAAAGTGTGCTTATGGGAAGATAGTAAGGCAGAGTTATTGCTAGAGTAATGGATGGGACAATAAGATGAACATAGGGCAGGCTGATGGAAGGGCAAGGGGGCCCAGGCATTAGGCCTGTACTGGGTCCCAAGATGTCTGATGGCAGCATTGCCATACCTGGGAACTCTCCAGGTTTGACCCAGAGATTGCGGGGTGAGCGCTGCTCCTCCAGTTCCCGAATCCTCCCGCCCATTTTTTCCTTTACATGGGGGTGTTCCCCCTCGACATCAGTGGGACCACCCACCGACATCAGCGGGACTGCCCACCGATGTCAATGTGCAGTCCTGGCCGCGTCCCGCAAGGGAAGGCTCCGGGTAGCCGGAGCCGAGAAGTTCCCAGGTATGGGCATTGGTTACTCACTTGCGAATGTATGGTGTTGTATTTGCACACTAAAACACACAGATACCTTATACTCAATCCCCTGACCCGTCTCAATTGCAGACATTTGCTGAAACTGAAGATAAAATGCTAAAGTCATACTCACAAGTAAATCAACACCCAAGGGCACTAAACAAAAACAATTGCTTACTGCTCAAACACACAGATTTAGAGTGTTATCTCATAATCACAGGACAGCATGTGCCTTCCTTCTCCAAACCCCTGCAAATCTAATAAAAGCAAAGGGTAACTTTTGGTTTTTACAGAAACCAATTGCAGCCAACATGGTGCCGGTAGTGTAAATGGAATGTGGCGATGTCTGCTTATTCCTCCTCTGTGTTAAATACATGGGGTGAGAGTGTAAATATGAAAGTGATCGGTAGTAAATACCTTTATGTAATCCCTATATTGGTGGCAGGTAATCTAGAATACACTTAGCATTATGACTTGCTTTTTATGTCCATATTTTAGCTTTGACAGGTTAAATTGTTATTTGTAAACTATGTTCTTGTCTCTGCGAGTGCTGGGAAAATGTTTCTGTTGATTCCAACGTGGCTTTTTTTGCAGTCTACAATCCATGACCACATATTTGGGTTTAAACGGGCAGTTAAACCACAAGGTATGCACTTCCAACCACTCTTAACACCAACTAAGGTTTAGATGGGCTATTGAATCTGACACGACAGGACCCAATGGTATATAGATCTCTTAGCTATTATCTATTTAGCTTTGTTAAAAGTGTACTCAAAATCAAAACATTATACCCAATTATACACTTATTATTATTATTATTATTATTATTTATTAATTATACAATTTTTACTTTAGAGTAGAACTTCCATGGCCTTCAGCCTAGGTACTGATGGGATATACAGCTTGTTAAATACAAATTCTTGTGGAAAGCCTTCCCAGAAGAGTGGAAGCCGTTATAGCTGCAAAGAGGGACCAACTTTATATTAATATCTATTTATTTAGAATGCAATGTCATAAAAGTCCCTGTGGGTGTAATGGTCATTGTGGGGTTACAGTGAATACAGCTGGCCGCATGATGCTGATATCTGAAGAAAGACTCGTGAGACTTGTAAATTCATTTAAATTGTAAACATGGTCTTGTGACCCAAAAACTGATTAGCTGAACATAAGTGGCACAATTTAGTGAATGGTTTCTATTCTTTATAGTGGGTAGTGTGTAGTGTGCAGCGATTTCCATAATTACGATAGACAGAACACATCATTGTACCACTCACGGGGTACAAGCTTTATAGAGAGGTCACTGCTGTCAATTCAGGTCAATTTATATCACATGCTGGCCTTTTATTGCTCATGTGATGTTTTGGACACGAGGCGTTATCTGTACGAAACTATTATCCGAACATTCCTTACATTTATTACCCCAATTAACAATATAACATATTTATGTTGTCATTTCAATTCAAAGGTTCATATTATTGAAACGTCAGCTCTTGTGAGCAGGGTCCTCCACACCTTTTACTTACTTTAATATGTAACACCCCTATTATATCTAATCACTGGGCAGTTTCATGATATAAATCTGGTTTCCTCTGCTTTTCTTATTAATTCCATCTAATAAACCATTATATTTTAATTTTTTTTGTTTTATCCCCACCTCCAAGTCATAAACCTGCCAACCTCAATATTCCTTTTAGGAAACTCTATTGTAGCTCTGCCCCAGCTACTGCAATTAAATGTTGACTAATTAGCGGAGATACCGAGAGTTAATTAATTGTTTATGCTAAGATAAGACAAAAGCACTGTGAGTGTTGCGTAACATAAGCTTATGTACGGTGTAAATACATATGTGTTTGGTACTCCTGCCTTTGATATTAAAATGTACAAGGTCACTTTTAGGTTAAACTGAAAATAATCCACTCGTCCGTGAGACATGGAAGGCGAAATCGATTTATCCAAAAAAAAAAAAAAACAGAATTAAATTAGGTTTGCCACCCTGCTAAAGCTGTTGGATTTTATTATTTAAATTTTTTTTTTTTTAATGTTAAAAAAACCCCCACCCCCAATTAATACCAAAGCACTTCTTAATCTATATAGGCAGCATTGCGGAAAGTGCAACTCGCCTTATTTTATCCATACCCCTATAGTGTCTAATATCATGTAAGCATACCCCCCCAACATTTCAGTTGTCCAAATTGAGATACCTGCGTTGGGGGGGGTGAGGCAACAGGTGAGTGGAGTCCTGGAAGTAGGTGGCATAGGAGGAGTGACCACTCGCCCATCTTATACAAAGTGCCACGTTGTGGTGCTCAGCTTCAGAGCATTGCAAGGAGTCCAGGTGGGAGAAGAGGTCCGTGCTGCAGCTCCTTGGCCCCGTCAGGGGAGATCACTGGATCTAGTCCGGGCATTTTTATTGGAAAAACTTCACCTTATTTGGCGCTTGGATGTTGAATAATGTTTTTAGAAAATGTGTGTCACGCCAAAGCATGTTCTCATATTTCACTGTAAAAGCACACAGTGTGGCAATAAAATGATGAGACAAATCATGGCTAAGTATGTAAATCCTGAGTACTGAGTACAAATATGGCCTTATTCACTAAATTTTAAAATTTAATTCTGGTGAAATATTTGAAACGTTTTCTTATCTCCATAGCAACCATAGTTCCTGCTGACTGGACCATTACATTTTGTTGCGATGGTGATAAGACCAATTTCCAACTTTGTTAGATCTGATTATAATACATTACATAGAAACCCTCTAGTTTCAGATTAGAACCTCTTTTCTCCTCCCTCGGAATAAACTTTCCTCATTTCCTCTCTCTCCTTTCCTCCAAGTCCTACATATTGAGATCCTTTAGTAATTTCTGATGATTTTTATCTTGTAAGCCATTTGCCATTTTAATGGCCCTCCCCTGAACTCTCTCCAATCGGTCAGAATGCATCTGGAGGTCTGACCCGAGATCTGTAAAGTGGCAGAACCACCAGCTTCTTCCCGCTACTAATGCCTCTCGCTATACAACCCAGCACCCTGCTTGCTTCCCGTTAAGTCCTGAGAAATAATTACTCCCATGCCCCTCTCTTCGGTTGTCACTGGCCCCCAATGCCCAATGGAATATTCTGCCTTGGGATTTTTATACCCCAAGTGTATTATTTTACATTTATCAACATTAAACTGCAGCTGCCACACTCTCAACTTTAATTCTAATTTCCTTAATTACAAAAATAGGTCCAAATATCCTGGACCAAAGGGGAACCAGGGTCTAAAGCCAAGCAACGCATTCAAATTTAAAAAGAACATACGATAAAGGAAAGGTTTTTGGACATTTGATATGTAGCCCATTACAAAACAGGATTTTCCTTTAAAATTATTATCATTTTGACCTTATTGCCCTGTTTCGTACAATGACACAAAGAGATATTAACGGCTGAGTCAATTACCCTGATCCTCAGAAGACATATGGGCTGAATTTCTGCTCGTTCTGGAGTGATTACTGAAGTGACACAGTGTTTTTTTTTTCTTTAACAAAGTGTAGGTGTGATTTTCTCAGGTTCGGTGAGAACATACACACATATTTTTACAAACCCAATCTGTTTCTCTGTAACTGAATGTCCGCAGGGTCTGTGAGCCTAATCTAGGTGTTAGAGTCACAGCAGCTTGCTGCGGAAAAATATTATAGGAGACAAAAAAGTACAAGATGGGAAGCAAGGCTGTCGGTGTTCAACTTTGTACTCCAAACCAGCCTTCAGAGGTTTCATACTACAATAAAAATAAGGGATTAATAAAACAAGAGAAATGACTTTCAGAATTATCGTGAAATGTATTGTTTGTATGTGTTACCATTTTCAGAAGAAAATGTGAATATTGTACAGCAATGGTGTAGGAACCATTGACATGGTGGCAATTTACTTCCGACAGAATACCAGATTGTATTATGTGATGTGGTCAATCTTTATAATATCAAGATTTCAAGTGGTCTTTGCTACACAGAACATACCTTCCAAGTGTTCAGGTTTTTGAAGCACAGTCATGATTTTCAAGAACTGCCCCGCAGTTCCAATATTCTGCTTCAACATTCTGCTTTTCCAGGCATTGATCATGGGCCGGTTATATACTGAAGGTAAAGAGACCATAAACAAGGCACCGCATTCTCCTTCAGAAACAGCTCCTCCACTTTGCGAATCAGTCTGTCTAACAGAGGTCCTTGGTACGGGACAGGGAGCCACTGGGCTGATTGCTGAACTCAGTCGTAAACAGAGAATGCATTGGGAACGTGTCTATGTATACACAAATATCTTGCATAACATCAAGAGGCAGCAACGGAGCAATTAATTGGTTAATTTTAAGGCTCAGTGTGATGGGTTGATTCTTATATGACTAAATATGTACTTTAATGGATGTACATTACCTGGCATCTCTTCTACCGCCAGGGGGGCGCAGGAATCCAACGGAGCCATGTGACGTACGTCACGTACGTCACATGACCCTGCTGCGCGTCTGCTTCCCTGTGCAGATCTGCGGAAGTCTGCGAGCGGCGCGTACATCATCAGTTCAGGTAAGGGGGTGAGGGAGGCTGTATGGAGTATGTGAGATTGAATGAAAGAGTGAATTAATGAGGATCTGTGAAGGAGTGAGTGAATGAATGTTTGTGAATGCGTATATGTAAATGAGTATCTGAATGAGGGAATTAATGAGTATCTGAATGAGGGAATTAATGAGTATCAATGTATGAATGAATTTCTGAATGAGTGAATGATTATCTGTGAATTAGTGAATAAATATTTCTGAACGAGTGAATGAATATGTGTGTATGATAGCATGGCTGTGTAAGGGGGGGGCAAAGATGCCACAGGCAGGCTGTTTTGGTGGCAAAGTTGCCACAGGCAAGCTGTTTTGGGGGCAAAGATGCCACAGGCAGGCTGAGTGAAACCATCCATGGAATGCGGGTGTCAGTTCAGTGTGGCAAAGCCTGTCCTGGTGTTTGTGATTGGGTGTCAGTGTGGCAAAGCCTGTCCTGTTGTGTATGTGTTTGGGTGTCGGTGTGGTAGAGCCTGTCCTGGTGTGTGTGTGTGTGTGTGTTTGGGTATCGGTGTGGCAGAGCCTGTCCTGGTGTGTGTGGGTATCAGTGTAGCAGAGCCTGTCCTGGTGTGTGTTTGTGTATGGGTGTTGGTGTGACAGAGCCTGTCCTGGTGGGTGGGTGGCAGTGTTTGGGTGTCGGTGTGACAGAGCCTGTCCTGGTGGGTGTGTGTGTTTGGGTGTCGGTGTGCCTGTCCAGAGCCTGTCCTGGTGTGTGTCTGTGTGTCAGTGTGGCAGAGCATATCCTGATGTGTGTGTCTGGGTGTCAGTGTGGCAGAGCCTGTCCTGGGGTGTGTGTTTGGGTGTTGGTGTGGCAGAGCCTGTCCGGGTGTGTGTACGAACACAGAAAAGAACCCCAGCACTCCAATCAGCTTCCAATCCTTAGGTTACTTTATTCAAAGAAAGCAAAACAAAAAAAGCAACGCTTCGGCCAAACGTTACTATTTTTGTAATGCTTTCTGTTTTAGTTTTACCCTTTTTTCCTGCTAGCTCCCAGCTTCCTGGGAGTTGAGTGCTGAACTATTTCTTCTTTTCTTAACTGTCCTGGTGTGTGTGTGTTTGGATGTCGGTGTGGCAGAGCCTGTCCTGGTGTGTGTGTGTGTTTTGATGTCGCTGTGGCAGAGCCTGTCCTGGTGTGTGTGTTTGGATGTCGGTGTGGCAGAGCCTGTCCTGGTGTGTGTGTCTGGGTGTCGGTGTGGAAAAGCCTGTCCTGGTGTGTGTGTTTGGTTATCTGTTTCCTGGCACTTAACTTACAGTTGGAATTATTTCATTTATATTTATCCAGAGATAAAATGCCCTCCTGAATTTGTAGTGACTTCAAGGGACAAAACATTCAAGGCCCTGAAATCATTTAGTGGAAAAGATAAGGTATTGTGTTATTTACTCTATAATATTTATTTAAAGGATTAGTCGTACTAAATTGTGGCTTCAGGCTTCCCATGTTGAATGACCAAGTATTATGTATATGTATGTACATATGTCTTTTCATAAAAATGGGCTGCTCAGTCTGAAATGCCCAGGCCTATTTTTTGTCCCAGTCCGGGCCTGGTGGTGAGCATAGTAATTCTATTTTCATCATAGAAAATGTTGGGTGAGGAGCAGAAATCAACCCAACAAGGCTTTGCTTTGATTTGATGAATGGCCTTCTGGTAGACCTGGTAGAGATAAGTAGTGAGGGCATTTGAGCATGCATAGGCATATGGCTATCACGAACATAAAGTTAAGGACCCAGTAAAGATTAAGACTTTTCACCACGTAAAAAAAAAAAAAAGTGTGGACTAGATGGACCAAATGGCTATTATTCTGACAAATTCTGTGCTTTAAATAGAGACGAAACTAATAACATGTTTAATTCAGTAATGGTATTTTTCAAATGTACCATTGATAATATATTTCATGAAATATGTAGACGTAAGCGCCAAAGCTCTAAAATCATCAACTTGGCGATGACTTTTAAATGTGATTTATGTAGCAGACACAATACGCTGAAATCACTGAGCAGCAGAAATGGACCATGAAGCAGGAACACTATAGGGACGGGACAGCCGGGAGGAATCAGGTACAGAGTGTCTTACATTGTAATTTATTTAACCACATATTCATTGCACAGGGGGCAATACCAGGATTACAGAAACACGAGGATCTGTCACTTTTCTGAAAACCTCAAAAAATGCTGGTCAAACCAAATATTGATTCGATTTTTCTTCTGTTCACTTCTGCATTTTCTTCAATTATAAAAAATAAACTATTAACATGTCTTTTGTTAAAAACTTTTTACCATATAAGTCTTTAAAACCCACGTTATGTACATGCCATAGGGTGCCTTATGTGTTCATCTGTCTCTGTCAGTTTGAGTACACATATAACGCCTGGACCAGCGCCGTGGAATATGATGGCGCTATATAAATCAATAAAATACTAAATACAAACAACTCATGTCTCAGCTCGGCTACCGTTCCAAGCAAGAACGCAAACTGACAATAAAGAAAGTAAAACTTTGATGCTTTGTGTCCTTTGTTGTTGAAGATAAAATCAATCTAAAATAATCAGCGACCTCCCAAAAGAGACAGATCCTGACAGCACTTGTACATGAGTATGCTCACGAGGTGTCTTTTGTTGGGGATGCCTGATTATTTTGGATTGATTTTATATTTGTATGGGTCCAAGAAAGGATAGAGTCTTTATTGGAAGTTGGTAATGTTTATTGGACCAACATAGAAAACAATGTAGAGTCATATAAACTTTTGGGACCTCAGAAATCCATCAGAAGAAGAAACCGAAAAACTTTTGGGACCACATCTTTTTCCATGTTGGCCTAATAAAAAATGCTACTTTGAAATAAAGACTTAATGGATGATGAATCAAAGTTTTATTTTGTTTATTATCAGAGGTCTCACGTTGAATGCGTTGATATATGAGCTGCTTTTATTCATAAAAAGACTCTTTCACATAGAGCGTGTTCATTCACGGCGCATGCACAGGTTGAAAGGTCCCAACCACCATGTTTATGCCCCAGCTGTCATCACCTTGACATCCCACATCCTATGGATAGAGCCGCGGACCAAGTACTGCAGAAACTGTCGTTACTAAACTCATAAATGATAAGTATATAGCTATAAAACATGTTTTTTATAATAAGCTAGTAGACTGCACTGTGTTGTATGGAGAAGAAGATGCTTATTTTAAGTATTTTAATATTTTAGCAGAACTCTGTTTTTGTCATGTTTGTGTATTATAATATATTTCTCGCTTCCCAGCCGGTTACGTAATTATGGGACTTCCTCTTTACTTAAAACTACAGCTTAGATTCCACTTTGTGGTTTTGGATCTGCAAAGGTCCTTCGTAGAGAACCATGAGTTGGGAAGCAAACCATTTCCATTCTGTGACATTCAGTCATTTTATTTTACAGCAATATAAACAGACAAAGAATGAATTGCATTTTTCAGTTAAATATGATAATAGAAACCTCCATGTTCTACTGATTTATATGTTATTATCTGTGTAAGTATTATCCAACTTCTAGTCTGTATATTATTATTATTACTACTATTATTACATTTTATTTACCGTATTGGCTCGAATATAGGCCGCACTTTTTCCCCCACTTTAAGTTTTTAAAGTGGGGGTGCAGCCTATATTCGGGGTCTAGCGCCCGACGCCCGGGACATGCAGTCCCGGGCGCCGGGCAGGCAGCGGGGTTAAGATACAGATCCCCCGCAGCGGTGCAGGGGACCTGCATCCTTCTCCCCGATACGCTCAGACAGCCTCCCCTGCCAGCACTTCCCACGGGGGGGGGGTGCCGGCACGGGAGGTTATCTAAGCGTTTTACCTCTGCCCACCCCCGACTTACCGGAGCAGACTCCCGGGTGTCTTGCGGGGCCGGCGGGAGACATTTACGCAATACGCAAATGCAACTTCCGGTAACGGTACCGGAAGTTGCATACGCGTATTGCGTAGATGTCCCTCGCCGGCCCTGAAGACACCCGGGAGTCTGCTCCGGTAAGTCGAGGAGGGGGGGCAGAGGAGGACAGCGGCAGCGTATCGCGGGGAGGGAGGACAGCGGCAGCGTATCGCGGGGAGGGAGGGCAGCGGATCTCGGGGAGGGAGGGCAGCGGATCTCGGGGAGGGAGGGCAGCGGATCTCGGGGAGGGAGGGCAGCGGATCTCGGGGAGGGAGCGCAGCGGATCGCGGGGAGGGAGGACAGCGGCAGCGTATCGCGGGGAGGGAGGACAGTGGCAGCATATCTCGGGGGGGAGGACAGTGGTAGCATATCTCGGGGAGGGAGGACAGTGGCAGCATGTTTTTTTTGGTGCTTTTTTAAAGAAAAAAAACTTTTTCTTTAAAAAAGCACCAAACTTTTAGGGTGCGGCCTATATACGGGGGCGGCCTATATCCGAGCCAATACGGTATTAAGCCCCAACAAATTATGCAGCACTGTACAATTTAACCCCTTAATGACAAAGCCCGTACATGTACGGGCTCAAAATGCATTGTTTTCAATGGCTTTAGGTCCTTAAGGGGTTAATTGACACAGTTAAAACGCATAACAAATATACATTAACGTATACATACACATCAGGAGTTGAGAATACATCAGTATTATATTATGAGAATAATGTGATGAGCATCTTAAACTTGTAAATATGGGGTTGATTCAGGGTTAATATTTTAAAAGTACAGCGAAAGTGTAAGTGAAGTTCTTTATTGTATTATGTGTCACAGAAAAGGGAAATGAGACATTCTTACGGAGTTCTTATTAAGGTTATTCTGTCAGCTGTGTCCTGCTCAGAGTGAAACACACTAAGAGTTTCTCTTTCTTTTTTTCGGTAAACACTCATTGCTATTTTAAAAGGAAGATTATATTTAATTGTTCTAAACATAAATGGAACAGTTTTCCTCCATTTTGCATGGACCCAAATATGCAAATTGCAGTATTCATTATTTAAATATTGGAGTTAGAAAATTAGACCTTTGTCTTATTCATTATACTGATACTAGGAAGCATTAAAACTCACAATGAAGTCATTAAAGCTGCAGCCAATGCTTACGTATGCTAACAAGACATGTGCGTTGAGATAGCATACTTTTCATTGGCTGCTGCTGTACCATGTGTACACAAAAAGGATAGCTTGGTATCATACACGTCGCTACAGGGGGGCAAGGGTGGGGCAGTTCCCCCCTAGGTTATTCTTGGCGCCCCTTTTTGTCGCATACCTCAAAGCTTTCTCCCCTAGCAAATCTGGAAAAGCGGGACAGAGGTATACCTTGGCAGGATAGAGGGGGGAAATCAGGGCTGGGTTGGGAGTCATGGGTTGGGGAGATCATGGCTCTCCCTTTAACCAGCCCAACATTAAGGAAGCATGAGGACTGTCACATCAGACGTTGGCTTCTGTGCTCCCTATGACTGTCCGGCAGCAACAGATGCCAAGCGCTGGGTCGTGACATCATATCATCTGAACCTACTGACACAGACCTCACACTCCCATGACAAGAAATAAGGAGAAGAGAAAGGAAGAGGAGAAAGGTTAAGTGATGAGGAGAAAAGTAGGGGATAGTGCGGAAGGGGGTATCTCACGGGTGCTGTAAACTGCCAGCCAGTATGTCTGCATGTATATGGACAGACGTGTATACGGGCAGTGCATATGTGTGCATGGGCAGGTTTGTGTAAGATCATTGTATGTGTATAGGTGCATGTGTATGGTCAGGTGTGTGTAATGGCAATATATGTGTATATGTGTGTAAATGGACAGATGTGTGTATATGAGCAGTGCATATGTGTCTGGACATTCATGTGTAAGGGCAGGTGTGTAAGGGCAGGTGTGTTTAAAGGCACTGTATGAATACAGATAGTCAGGTGCATAAGGGCAGTGTAAATAAAATAACTTCTGCAAAAAATGTGAGGGGGGCATCATTTTCCATTCTTGCCTCGGGCCCAAAGGAGCCAGCTATGGCTCTGCTCACAACAACCAGGCAGCACGAGAGCCTGACGCTCTGTCTCTGGACTTATGTGTAAGTCAGTGGGGTGGGGGGCACGGTGGTAGCGTAGCAAAGCAAACCCCTCAGATTCAGACTGAGAAGAGTGCTGGGCTGGTAGGAGGCTTCAGGAGGAAATCATTGTAGTGTCTCTACAGAGAGAATTTCGAATCTAAATATATACAGGTAAAAGTGCATCCGTTTTCCGATGTTGGTACTCGCTAGACTATAATTCCTGTATTTAGCTGTTGCCATATCTCTGATGCTGTACGGATCTCAGCTTGAGTATTTGATGTACCTTTCTGTACATTTGCTGCATGATTAAATGCATATTGGTGCTTGCTAAGGGCCCATGATTATTACAATATTTGTAAAATTTATAAAGAAAAGCTTTCAAGAGTTTTCCTCTCTTTCTCAGGTCTGAAGCAATACCGATGGAAAAGGAGAAAACGTTTGAAAGCTTGTCTTTTAAGTATTATGTTAGCTCAATAAAAAATGTATTGTTGCATACGTCAATACTCTGGTATTTTGGCATCTTGTCTACTGGTCTAATATGGCTAATCCAATCTACATTAATATGGCATTACTATTCCTTCAGACCAGAGGAAGAGAGGAAAACGCTTTAAAGCTTTTTCTTTTTTTTTTTGTAAATCAAAGTTTTATTGAGTTTTTTGTTTTTTTCAAAATAGGAGGTAAAAATAGGGGAGGGGACATACATACAAGAGGGAGTCCTGACACAACAGGGCAAGGCGTGGTATCCAGTACTTTAAAGCTTTTTCATATTGTCATATTCTCACCTCTCAATTTCTCCCATTGGGGAATTTTTTTCAGACATTAATGTATATCATAAAAGTGCGATGATATACATTTGTACAGATGTTACATTAACATGTAATGAAGTAGGATAGTGTCTGTGCTTACAAATGAGATAGCTAGAGATGTGGTATCTAGAAGCAGCAAGTCCCCTCTTATCGTCCGCAGTAGTGCATTCTTGACCTTGAGCAGCAGTTCCAGGGGGTGGCAGACACCTAAATGGTTGCTTGATTGGGCGATCTGGCTCCCCAGCACCCCACTTATCCTTGGGCGGGTTGGAGAGATCAGAGATGTCCCTTGGAACAGACTTAAATACAGTATGGCTAACGGGCAAAGCTACTGACGCGACCTTCCTCTGCGCCGCACGCTCAGCATCTGTGATTGTCCACATTCATTTCTGCCTGCAAGAAGCCCTAGCTGCTGTATGTTTAAAGTCCTAACGTCAGGAGAGGAACAGGTGCTAGGTTAATACTTCTAGGTGAACCTAATGATATATCAATCTGAACAACTTAACAGCGTCGTGGGTTTCGGCTTTTTAAGAAATTCAACACATCTACTGTAAGTGCTTTATAAGTTTGTAAGACCAAAAGAGCTGAAAATAAAGCGCTGTAGAGCAAAAGAGCTTCAAACCAAATACTCAGGGCAGTCTCCCTTAAAACAACCCAAAATTTGTGCTGCATTTGTTTTTTGGACCTTCAGAGACGCCGTCTGTTCAACACGAGACCCGGAAACCATACGGCGGCTGTTTATGAAGAAAGAAAGGCCGAATGTCTCTTCGTTTGCCACTTTGGACGTTTATACTTTTTTCGTCGATGAGAGACATCGGAGAAAGCGCTGGAACAACCTCTCATACTGCCGATCCGGCAGAGCCTTTCCTGACACGCATACATTGCGTCTGCTCTCATAAGCACAACCACTTTACATTTGTCGATATTGAAGAGCCCGGTTGTGCATTATTGCTGATTGTCTTTTACTACTGATTAAATGTATATTACTCCTTTTAAAATATTTATTTTCTTTGGCACTTTGCTATATATTTGGGTTTATTTACCCCTTTATGCGCTATGTATGGTTCTTTTTGTTTTTCATGTACATGATTAATATTCTACTTGGAAGAAGAAAAGTGGAGATATATATAAGTATAATTTTTATATTTTTTATACTGTGGTGGTTTACAACACGTTCTCTATTTAACTATTTATAGCTCACCATACTCTCACTTGTGCTTTATAAGTTTGTACCAAGAGGAAAGATGAACTTACCTAGACACGCATTACATGAAGCATTGGCTGCTGTGAAAACAACCACCTACAGCGCTTAATAAAATCCACACAAAATACATTTCAGGAATTAGAGGTAATTTTAGGTAGTCTACAGAACTCAAACCTTTACCCAACACTTCAGTCATAACATTTTATCTTCTATAACCTTCCAAAAGAACACAAAGTAATCGCAGATCCAGCGGTCCGACCTCTTATCTCCCGCGAAGACTCTTTATCACATAATGTAACAGGTTAAATTAATTTGTATCTTCAGATATTTGCTTAGTCTTTGAAATTTCCACATGGAGACACCACTCATCTCTTTAATTCGGTATCCAAATTCCAGAGGGAGTTGGATTCTGTGTGGGTGTCTCTAGACATTGCCTCACATCATACCTGATAAAGCTGGCATCCCGGTTGATGCTGGACTCCAGCTATAATTGGTTGTATGTTTAGTTTCACTCATTCTGTTCTTGTTTGAAGGTCTGGTTTTTAACAAACATAACTGAGTCATCACAGCTACTATCAGACTAGCCTTACTACAAATGCAATCAATTGAGTTTTTTTAAATACTAAAAATTCATAAATAACACCATTTTAAAATTCATTTTTTTCATCTTTTTAGTATTATTTTTTAAAATGTATCTTATTTGATATATAATCCTATGTTATATGTTATATGTTAAATGATATCCAATTTGTGGAGACCTCAAATGGTCAACCAGAGATGACACTAATGTATTTCCTGGTGGAGATGTTCAGCCCAAGCAGAAAGATGGCACCTTCCACCTCCTTATATGTATTCTATACATCATCACATTCTACGGTAATATACTTGCAAGGTGGGCCGCATTCCAGATTAAGTAGAACTCACTTTTATTGAAGTAACTGACAATAAGTGTGATATGAAAAAAGTATATCCATGTATATAAGATGTAGAAACACAATAGAAAAGATTAAGCATGATAGAGGAGGGATGTCTGAATGTGATTATGTGCAATTGTAAGGATATAAGAGAATAAAAGAATAAACAAAACATATAACACACAAGAAATCAAAATCCTTTAATCTGTCTCTCCCAAGGCGGTCTGTTTACCTTAAACACCAAGTACACCTAATATATAGATGTACACAATTGTTAAACATCAGCATTCTTATGTATTATTAAGTTCTTAGAATGTTCATTCATGCGCTCAACGCTATTATGGAAAAAATCTATACCCACAGAAAAATAATTTTAATAACTGATCAGATGCAGTGAATAATCAAACCAATTTGTTAGTCCATTAATTGCATAATTTGTCTTCATTCTTTCTTTTCCTTCAGCTTACTTTCTCATGATCATTTGTCATTTTCATCACATCTCCTAATCAACATTTGACTTGCTAAACTTTTGTCACACGATTGAGCCGGGAATGATATAATATAATACAGGCTCTACATCAGTTGTGATAAACTACAGCCCCCAAAGGTCAGAACCAGGCCAGATTTTCTGGTTTGAACTGATTAAATCACTTGTGTTTAACACGATTACTTACCGAAATGCGGTAATGTTTGTGGTCCTCGAGGCCTGGAGTTTGACACCGCTGCTCTTCATGTCAATAATATTCTGTTTTTGAATAATGACTGTTATTAAACGTTGCCCCAGATTCACTTTTAACTTATAAGTAACCTTATCACCATAACAGCCACTGGAAAGGTCCTTCTGATTGGATAATTTATTTAGTTGTTATGGTAATAAAACCAAACCATTCTTTAAACTTCCATTGCGATGATAAGTTTAGGAGTAATTTATTTCACACGTATCTGTGTATCCCTGCTTCGACCAGTGAGGGACCCTTAGAATTAAAGATGACCTACGCAGCTGTTGGATTTGCTTAAGTGGAATCACCATCATTGGGTCTACTAGAGTTCTGTACAAGTGTACAAGTAGCAGTTTGCGTGGCTATCCACACCGCAGAGCACAATGTATCATTACTGCATGACCAAGTGCAGCGCCAAGATATGATGTCATACATCAGCACTCTGCCCAAGAAGCACCAGCAGTAGACAAAGATAACCTTCTTGGTTTTGTAGATGGAGGGGTAGCTGAGGGTCCTGTCCAGGGCCAGGCCTAGGACATCAACCACCTATAAATAAAGCACTGTTCATAGAGTTACTGTGATTTTTCTCTGGTTTATGGTTTATTTCAGCATGTTATACCCCTTATTAAACTTCAAACAGCACTAATACATAAAACATATTTTTTCCTGATATGCTTTGCTAGTTTCTCTTTTTTTCTACAGCATATTCTGCTTAATCATGATTTCCCAGGCTAGGAAATCGTTTCCTACATATGACCGCTCTGATAAACCACTGGTCTGACAAATACATAATCTTAAAGGTCAGAAAACATGACCTGGCCAGTGATTTCCCAAAGTTGCAACAGGCTGTTTTCCATGATGCCGAGAGTCACTCTGTTTTGTAATTGTTGCTGACTGGCATACTAGTGAACGCAATAAATGAGCTGACTCTCAGACTCTTCAAATAGTAACCCTTTATTAGCCCGTCACAAATATTATTTTGTAGTGACTAGCTGCTTATTGCCACTAAATGACTTGTTGAGAGGAAAAGGTACTCCGAATGAAGTCACCTGTATTCAATCAGAGATTTCAGCTGTAATATAGAGAACCCAAAGACTCCTGGAAAGTTCCCAGACATGTTGACGAGTCATGGATAGATAACTCCAGGTCATTGTAAAATTTAACAGGACTAAAAAAGACTCAGAGCTTTGTGCCTGAAACATAGTCAAAGCATTCATTAATGTGTTTTGGAAAGGCACCCTGTCATATTAATAGTTAATGAGCAAAACAAACGTTTAAGCAGAACTGTAATCAAAAATCATAGCTCAAGATACAGAAAAATAATTTAAATTGGTCACCTTTATCATGCTTGATCCATCACCATATCACATTTGCAAATGAGGTGTAATGATCGACAATACTTCATTTGCATATGAGTTAAGCACCATCCCATAACAGATGCGGCGATATATAAACATATTTATATCCTCAAATATTAATCTGAGGGCAGTGCTTTAAGTCTAATGTACATCATTTAAACTAAACACGCTTCTTTTTATTTCAAATACAACTTTAAACAGGAAAAAAGATTTTCTGATGACTAATAACCCGGGTAATGATTAAATGTAGCTTGGTATTGTTTTTAACATTCAATTCAATAACATCTCTACTGACTAGTAATTCTGCCCCTTGCCTCCAGTTGCCGTCTACCTTCTTTGCCTCTTGGTATCTTCACACGCTACTATAATACTAATTACTGCATCCCTACTTACTGGTCTCCCTCTCTCCTGCCTCACACTCAATCTAATCCACCACTGTATCCTCAAACCCTCCAAAATAAACTTTAAACTTTACCTATAGCCCCTCTTCTCTTCTCAACAGTTATCACTCTTTCTCACTCATGACTCCAGTGCTTCACCCATGCAGTATCTCACTTGACTCTCCTTTCTGGCATACCCCCCCCCTTACTTATTTTAGCTTCAAATCTTGACTAAAGCTCTACGTCTCCGTAGAAGCATACAATCTTCCCTCCTTATACCCTCAACCTGCATTCTGAAATAAACCATCTGTTTCCCCAACTTTGAGATCTCCATTCTGCTGGCTTATTAACATGACATTTGCTAAAATCAAATCATCCTTACCCAAGTAGTCAGGCACCTTCAGTCTCCCTCTCTACCTTTTAGAAGACTGTAAGCTCGCAAGTACAGGATAAAGTACGTATAAGGAAGAGAAGATGCCAAACAAAGAAGCACATTAAATCTGTGCAGAACATATCGGGCAGACCCCCTGTCCTACCAAGGTCCATGCAGGTAAAATGCGATTTCATCTTCTCATGGACATACTCCACAATGTAGAATAGCAATCTTTAGATGATCCCCCAATGGCCCCCTGAATGGGATTTGTGCAGCCTGATCAATACAGTAATACATGTAGGTATCACAGATACTGAGGCAGATACACTGTAACAATAGTATATTCAGGATCAGGCTGGGGTCAAAATCACAAGAGAAGACAGGATAATTAATAAGCAACAGATGGTTTAGGCAGGCAGGTAATATCAAAATCAGGAGACAAACATTTGGGGTGAGCGAGCGGAATACCACTGGTCAGAAAGTCTTTGCAGGTTAAATCCCATGAGGGCAAGAAGAGGCCACTATTCTGCAGATAATTACTATATAACTGACCGGCTGAAACAATTTTGGACAGAAAAATAGATCAAGCATCCCTAGTGCCCACAAAATATATTTGATAACGTATACAATGTTGTTTATTTTGTTTAGCTCTACTACCAGCAGTAATGTAACAACCATGGTCCCAAGGGTCACAACTGCATGGCGTGGCGGGCCCGGCGACCCCTGCGCTCTCCCTGCACGCCAAAGGGCCACAGCTTACCACACCGTACGATCAGCCTCACTCTTACTATGGGGTCACTGCAGGGTTTGTAGTTATATCCCTAACTACCAGTTTAATAATACGATACCACATTTATTATAAATTCACCACTTCCTAGTCATAGGTGGCTATTTTTAGATATTAAATATTTCAGTCTCTTCCCCTTATTTGCTTGGAATCTGCTCCCAACTTCTTCATTTTCGGTGAAATACTCATACGGGGTGAAAGAGTCCAGTACTTTATTTGCAGTTCCAGATTTGTCCACCGGGGATAATGCGTCTTGGCTACCAAACGTTTTTTGGACCTCTAAATTGTTAAGCCTGTGCCCTGCCGTAACCAGCTATCCCTAGCTACAAGTTCTAGCCAAAGACTCATTTCACAGCATAAACGTAATCTCTTGTAAATCCAAGTCATTTTAGTCTAGCAGACAATTTAAAAATGTACACGTAAAAACACGAGCTTAGCTTTTTCCCCCTAAATCAGGGACTCGAGAATGTGTACGTTAAGGAAACAGATGTCAACGTCTTTGTTGCTGGTGCAGGTCTTCCTAGCTTAAGTAGGATAACGGTGCTGTCCCCTTTAAAGTCAAACAAAAATAGCAGTTTTATGTTAAATAGATTAACAATGGGCAGGAAATATTCTGCCAGACATTCTTAATGCAGCAATAGCATTCAAAAAGATTACGGCTGCCCCTTCCAACGCGCGTATGTAGAGACGGGGACCTGTGTGGCTGTACAGTGCCATTAAATACTAATATAGTTTTGCTCTTACAAGCATACAGCCCAAAGAAACCGGGGAGCAGTTATACAAAAACACAGGTGCTATATAGTTTCTGCGGTTCTTTCACACTCAAGATTAGTAGGACAGAAAGTGTCAGGTGTCTGTAGGGTTCTCTCTGTTTACATATATATATATATATATATACACATTTAATTGACGTACAAAAGCCAAATGATACTGGCATTAGTGGGCAACACGCATCAACAGCTTGTCAGTTATGTGAAATGCTGCCAACAGGAAATGTAAATACCTATGTATATCATATATATATTATATACATTATATATATATTATATATATATAAAATAAATAATGGCGGTTATTAACTGAATGGGGGGAAAAAATTCAGGCTTTTTTAAATATATTTATTTATGCACGTGTAACCTGTTATTTAATCGCATTTAATTTGAGATAAGTAATTATTGTTCTTATGGAACATAAAGCCTTATAAGTACTTTTATAAGTGTCTCATCGCCACAAGGGTTAATTCTTATTGAGAAAAACCGCAAGAATGAAGATTAAACTCAATCAATGAGAAACTTAAGCAAGACGGAAAGTGTGTGAATTTTTCTTGTTCTTTTCACTGTACTTTTACATTCCACGGGACAAAAAGCTCAGGAGACGGGCAAGGAAAAGGACTGCAAACAAACGGCTTGAGGCGAGCATTTCCCATACACCCCGACAAACTCTGTTTATTGCATTTTTGTTTGCTGGTGATCGCTATAGAGATCTCGCCATTGCAAGCAGCAACACCGTCTCAAGTACTTTGCTGTTTCAGAAAAGCAGATTTTCTTGATTAATAACAAAAGGTTTTGTTGAGATCAGAGCTGTTTCCCACCATCCCCATGCAATCCCGGCAACACAAACTGCGTACATTAGCATTTCAAGGAGTTCCTTAATAGTCATGGCAAGAAAAGATACTCTCGATGGGTGAAATCCATTTTGTCCTCTCTTGTGACATCTGTTCCTACTTTTGAAGCCAGAAAAGAAACCAGATAATGCCAGGGACTCCTTTGATTTACTGTATTGGCTATTGTGAAGATGCTCCTGATTCCAACACATAAAGGCACATGGTCTCAGTGCTTGCGATGTAAATGTATCGGCATATAGAACACAGTGCATAGGAATTTATACCGGCAGGCTAATTAAGGCTAGTGCCTGAGTATTCTGACAGCATTCACCTTTATGAGATATGCCTGGCACAAACGATAAACCTCTTAACCATCTCACAAAGTAGTCTTTGCTTAATTGCTATTTAACAAAATTGTGCAAGTGTAGCAAAATAATCCAAAAGGTATACAAAGGATAATTAGTGTGATGCCTTCAAGTCAAGTAATATTTGCCAATCTCTTAAGGATTGGGAGAATTACACCACATTCAGCATAGCCCTAGAAACATTTTATACATTAACTCTTTTTTACCGAGGGTATTTTGTACCCAAAAACCCAGGGATTTTTTTTTTATTTTACTTTTTCTCTTTATGTTTCTTTAATCATGATTCTCCTTTTTAACTTCACATGTACCCACATGTAATATAGTTATATATTTTTTTTCAAGGACAGATATAATTTTCTTTCAATACCATATACAGTCCAACATTTAGTATGAATAATACATTAAAATAAAGACAGTAAAAAAAAATTGTACTATTTTCCCATGATAATTGTCCCAAACTAGTTCAGTTGACCAAAATAACACAAAATGTAATAGTGTAATTTTCCTGATTTTGAAATTACCCAACATGCGTAGGTTTGGGGCACAAAATGGAACATCTTCATAACCTTTTTAAAACTTTTCAAATTTTATTTTGTGACGCCTATGTCTCATTTGGGATTGTTTTGCAGCCTACCAGTTCAAAATACCCTCAGAAAAGTATATATTTTTGGGGAAAACACAACCCAGGGTATTTCACTAGGCGCACTAAGACAAGGGGAGGCATAACGTTAGTTTTAGTTGCTTTTTTTCTCCCGGCTTTCCATGTTACATAGTAACATAGTAACATAGTTCATAAGGTTGAAAAAAGACCAAAGTCCATCAAGTTCAACCTATATACATATTGTGTCCCTACCGTGTTGATCCAGAGGAAGGCAAAAAACCCTTATGAAGCAGATGCCAATTGCCCCATACCAGGGGGAAAATTCCTTCCCGACTCCAAATATGGCAATCAGAATAAATCCCTGGATCAACGTTCTGTCCCTATTAATCTACTATCCATAACTTGTGATATTATTGCTTTCAAGAAACACGTCCAGGCTCCTTTTGAACTCTTTTATTGAGTTTACCATTACCACTGGCAGAGAGTTCCATAGTCTCACCGCTCTTACTGTAAAGAACCCCCGTCTGTGCTGGTGTAGAAACCTTCTTTCCTCCAGCGGTAGAGGATGTCCCCTTGTTATAGATACAGTCCTGGGTATAAATAGGTCCTGGGAGTGATCTCTGTACTGCCCCCTTATATATTTATACATAGTTATTAAGTCCCCCCTAAGCCGTCTTTTTTCCAAACTAAATAACCCTAATTCTGATAGTCTTTCTGGGTACTGCAGTCCTTCCATTCCCCTTATTACTCTGGTTGCCCGTCTTTGAACCCTCTCCAGCTCCACTATATCTTTCTTGTACACTGGTGCCCAGTACTGTACACAGTATTCCATGTGTGGTCTGACTAGTGACTTGTACAATGGTAGAATTATTTCCTTGTCATGGGCATCCATGCCCCTTTTGATGCACCCCATGATTTTATTTGCCTTAGCAGCACCTGCCCGACACTGGTCGCTACAGGTAAATTTACTGTTAACCAAGACTCCTAAGTCCTTTTCCATGTCAGTCGTCCCCAGTGTTTTCCCATTTAATACATATTCCCAGCCTGGATTTTTCTTCCCCATGTGCATAACCTTACATTTATCTGTGTTGAGCCTCATCTGCCACATCCCACGTGTGTTATCCACGCTACAGAGCTTAGTATCGTCTGCAAAGATTGATACTTTACTATACAATCCCTCTACAAGGTCATTTATAAATATATTAAAAAGAATAGGACCCAAAACTGACCCCTGTGGTACCCCACTAGTAACAGTCACCCACTCAGAGTATGTACCATTAATAACCACCCTCTGTTTCCTATCACTGAGCCAGTTACTTACCCACATACACACATTCTCCCCCAGCCCAAGCATTCTCATTTTATGTACCAGCCTTTTATGTGGCACCGTATCGAATGCTTTGGAAAAATCAAGATATACGACATCCAGCGATTCTCCCCGATCCAGTCTTAAGCTCACCTCCTCATAAAAGCTGATCAGGTTAGTTTGACAGGACCGATCCCTTGTAAACCCATGCTGATATGGAGTCATACATTTATTTTCATTGAGATTCTCCAAAATAGCATCTCTTAGGAAACCCTCAAACAGTTTACATACAACAGAAGTTAAACTAACAGGCCTATAATTCCCCGGGTCACTTTTTGTCCCCTTTTTGAATATTGGCACAACATTTGCTATGCGCCAGTCCTGGGGAACAGACCCGGTCACTATAGAGTCCTTGAATATTAGAAATAGGGGTCTGTCTATTACATTACTTAACTCCCTTAGAACGCGGGAGTGAATGCCATCTGGACCTGGTGATTTGTCTATTTTGATTTTTTTTTAGGCGGCAAAAAATGTTAGAATTGTTTGCACAGAATACATGAAACTGTAGTAACACCCAGCAAAATTTACGCAACCGCATCTCTAGATTACAGAAATACCCCAAATGCATAGGTTTTTGTATACTTTTTAAAATCTACAGGGCACGCTACATGACACGCTCATTTAACCGGGCAACAACACACGGAGTACGGTAGTGTAGGCACACAGAAAATAAAGGGTTAAATGACGTATTATACTATACAAACACAGTTTAGATTGAAAAGATACATTTTCACAAGAATGCCAGCCTTTTGCTTTTCTCGGGCACCTGCTTTTGTGGCCCACAACTGCCATCAGCATTGTTGTCAGTCTGGCTGTGAGTTGATGAGAGTCTTCAGCCCATTGTAAGCGTAGGGTATTTCTTATGGATTGTTTGTTTTATTTGTGAATGGAGCTTATATAGTAAGCTCGTCAGAGCAGGGCCCTCCTTACCTCTTGCTTTTGTAAGCCAAATATGATGGGGCTAGTAGTAGCCCTGCGTATTTTGCATTCTGCTCAAACAAGCTTACAATCAAGAAGAGGGCTGTATTCCACAAGAAGTGAAAGTGTCAATGTTTGGGATGGTCCAGACACACATTATCTCATTGTATCTCATTGAAAACACTCATTAAGTAAATAATATTGTTGGAAATGTATACAGAACAACAGCAGGAGTGAGGCTAAGAAAGGTGAGAAGGGGGTACAGTTTTCAGCCATATGTTACATAGAATGTTGGTAGCTGATAACACTATTAACTACCAATTAAAATAAATATGTTTCTTTTATCCACTCTGTTTAGTATCAACACATTTGACAGTAGATAAGAACAATTCAACCCATCTAGTCTGTACCCCCCCCCCCGGTGTAAAGACCACACATGAGAGCTTTTGCCCCAATCTCAGGGTAAAGGGGCAGATGCTTGGGTTCACAGGCTGGACTGTGTTTATATATAAAATATATATATATAAAGACTCTCAATTGGTGTGTTTTCTACCATTGTGTTATGGTTGATATCCCTGCTTGAATGTAGGAGACTAAATCAAGACTAGGATTAGAAACATTTAGATAAATGACTACATAGTCACTACATTACATTTTCATTAAGGACAGTTAAAGGGTTAATGTTCCAAGCGTCTCAGACTCAGCGTATATTCCAAGGCGGGATAAAAAAAACTTCCTTATACTACATCTAAGCCTGTGACTCTCGTTTTAGAATATGACCCCCTTTGAAATAACTCCTGTACTTTGTTAAATTTCTTTATGTATTTAGATCTTTCTATTGCATCTCCCCTCTCTCTTCTTTCCTCCAAGTTATACACATTGGGATCCTTTAGTCCTTACTGATATATATTCAGCAGCCAATTCACTATTTTAGTAGCCCTCCTCTAAATACTATATGCAGTACTCTAGGTGAGGTCTGACCCCCAGATCTGTAAAGTAGAAGAACCACCTCCCTCTATCATTTACCTCTTGGATACAGAGGTATTTTTTCTCTGAGTTTCTCACCCTTTATGTATTTTAAGTAACCTGTTTAATCTATTTTTATACAATATATGATCAAAAGATCAAAGCATTTTGAGAACTTTTTTTCATTCTATTGTTAGAACTTTACCCACATCCTTAAAACAAAGGAGTAAAAAGATGACTGAATTTCCATCACTAATTTAGAACTCCCCTGTCGTCGTTTAAATCTCAGGTATGATCTACTTGCTTTCATCAAATGTGTTCCAAACCATGTCAGCCTATACTGGACCTCTGTAGAATACAAATGAAAAGAAATTATTTTTTTCCCATAATTTGAGACGTTATGCGGAAGGATGACATCTTTTTTTTCTGTTGTATAAGCCACTCGGCTTTTCTTGGTGCCAGCCCCCCCCTATCAGGGCTGAATATATTTCCCAATAGCCATATTACGCTAAGGCATTGATAGTTCAGTGTCACCTTTGTTTTTTCATGCATGTAGGGAAGGAAGGTCTTCACGTGTGGTAGCAATGATCACCTTATTGACTAATTGAATTGCATTAGATTGTAAGCTTTTTAGACTACTTAAGTCTCTTCTTCAGGCATACATTGGAAGCTGGAATTGCGCATACATTTATACAGTGACACAGAGACAGTTACAGCAAGATACAGAGACTGTGAGTTGAGATAACATCAGTGCAGAGAAGTTAGAGGGTAATGCTAATCCACAATTTCTTTAGAGCAGGGGCGTCCAACCTGCGGCCCACCAGCTGCTGCATGACTACATCTCCCGTAATGCTCTTTCTACTAAGGGGCTGGCTGAGGAGGATGGGAGATGTAGTCCTACAGCAGGTTCTGTAGATCTGTGGATCACAAAAGGCCATCACTTTGGACGCAGCTCTGTTAATCCAGAAAGGTTAAACGTTCACATCTTTTGATTTAGAATCCTTGTTTTTTTCCCAGATTAGACTGGATAGAGAATATGTCACTGTAATTATTGTGTATTTCCTTTTTTTCAGTATATAGCCTATGTTAGCGGTCAATGTTACTCTGACAACTTAGAATTTACCACCAATTGTCCGCTGTACAGAGACCTAATCGCTAAACTCTGACATTTACGCACAATAGTAGCCGACTCTCGATGTAATGATCTCAATGTAATACTTTTCTGTTATCATTATACGCATATATAACATAGCACTCTATTAATATTACACGTATGCAATAATAGCGACAGCTATATATGCTAGCCACACGGCCTGAAAAATGTATAGATTAAAAATATATTTAACCAAAGTATTGAAGAACATCCTCTGTAAAATATCTGATATAAAAGTAACATTAAAGTATCATACTCAGAATAACATTATTTTTCAGAATATTTAGTTCTAAATGGACATCCCCAAGATTTTATGGGAGATAAAAATCAGGTTCTCTCTGCCGGAAGCGACAAACTCCAATAATCCAGGTCCATATTCACAGCTTTGTACTGGGATACATAACGTTAACTGCTTAATTACGTGCTAATTAGAGGAATTCTAAAACTATAACAGGAATACTGCCCTCCAGGACCCCGTTTGACAAATCCGTCACTCACTTGAGTTTGAATGACAAGTTAAGGATTGTTTTAATTAGCACAGGCCATTTCACGTAACATACAAACCGTCTTTCTATGCCGCCAAGGCTAACAGCCTCCATTGACTTACGCTCGCACACACATACGCTCATTGGTTGAAATCGTATGGAATTGTTACGTTCACAGATGGTGGGCATGAAAATCTACCAGCTGCTCAGGTCTATGTTCATGCGCAAGTTACATGTAGGTCAAAAAAAAAAAAATGGCCGTTGACTTTTGTAGAAACTAATAGGTTAAAATGGGACGCCACTATATGCAACAGGTGTAACTAAATTAGAAGTTATTTAACCCCTTAAGGACAATGGGCGGTCCCTAAACCCATTGAAAACAATGCATTTTACGGGCTTTGTCATTAAGGGGTTAACATGAAGAACGTGGAGTCCTAGCGTACACACGACTAAACCACAGATAAAAATATAGATATAGATCAAAATAGATTTTAAAAAAAAAATCACCCCCAACCAGCTACCTGCTGCCACTTAAAATTAACTCTTTTGGGGCTCACCGCTCATCTTTAACTAAGTATTATGTATATAATTATTGTATTTTTTTATTGTAATTTAAATTAAAGCGTCTTTAGCTTAAAGGTAGTGGATTATCACGACGCCAATGACATGCGGACAAGGTTTTCAAAGTTGAATGTAGTTTTACTTTTTTCCGCGGGAAGCACGTCGTTTTGTGGCACAATAACAAAAGTGGTTTGACACGCACAAAAAAAAACAAAAAAACACAAGTGAAGCAGACAGGCAAGATTAAAAGCAAACTAAATCCTGCCAGTTCGTACCACTTTAGACCATCTGTGCAGTATTGCTCTCAGGTCTTTTACTCTGGTCATCATGGGAACAAAGTAAAAGGCAGATTCCAGCAGTTTTTCCATTCACTATTCATTCGGCATCTCATCGGCTCTATATGAGTCCAGCCAACTGCTGTGTTAAATCGGGGCATTTTCCCAGAATTGACATGGTAATGAAGTCATGGTATTGCTCACAGAAAATGCTTCCATAGGTATTCCTTTTTTTTTCCCTAACAAATCCAGCCTTTTCACCCCATTCAGGCTCTAAAATTATCTCATAACGTTACAACATCTGTGAGCCGGGTTTTCGGCCCCTTTTTAGTGCCTGGCTTGTTTTAAAGCCCTCTCGTGCTTTACAAACTGGTTAAGGAGGGAACACAAAAAAATATTGAAAATACTATACTATAACCTGACGTTCTAATAAAGAACATGTATTAACTCTTAGGGTGCCTGGAGAGGAAGGGGGAATTGCACCTTTACCTAAAACTAAATCCATTGTTCTGATTGGCTCTTGGGAGGTTGCGACCTTTTCATGTTAGCCTTTTTAGAAAACACACATAAAAATATAAAGCACGCTGATTTATTTTCCATGTATTTTCTTTTTTCATGTATAAAGACATGTAGAATTAAAAGGACATTTTACTTTCCCTGACACCCCCACAAAAGAAAAATGCATATTAAAGTGCTGAGAGTAACCCTAGCCCCTCTGTACGTTAATATTAATTCTTCCAAAATAAGAATCTATCTGAGGTGGAAGCTGCAGTTGCCCTCCTCCTCCTCCTCTGTGGTTTTGACGACTCTTGCCAATTATTGGTTGCTTGAAGCAGCCAATCAGTGGCAGGGAGGTGCTCCTATTAAAATCAAATGGAGAGCTTTCTGCGTATGTGCACAAGGGTTTTACGAGACCCCTGCCCTCAGCGTTAGCCAAGCCAGCGCTGGATGTAAGCATTTTACGTGCATGGAGATGTGCTCGGCCGAATACATCTCCAGAAAATAAGGGGAATGGGCCAAATGCATGTGGCGCAGGGGGGTAGTTGTGCACACTACCCCCCTTTGGGGCAACCAAAAATTTTCAAGGGATCACACAGCTATCATTAAGGTGAATGTGATGGCTGAGGTGTCCCTTTAATTCAGACAGAAAACCATCCATTTCTGCCCAGTGATGTTATATGACTACAGCCCAAGTATAAATATACTATATATATATATATATATCCAATAGTGTTTTTTGATTATTTGCTGGTCCTATACAAATACATTATAAAAAGGATAATTTACAGTGTCAGCCCAACACACTATTGCAGTGCTCCCCTGAGCAAAATGGGGAGAAACAGGTTACCATGTCAGAAACAAATATCATTTAACATTTATCATTACAAAGAACTTGATAAATATCAGCGTTTGACGGAGATAAAACAAATCCTTTCTAGAATGCATAAATATACATATATATTACATGTGAGGAGATGAGGCGCTATCGCTTAATGCCCGTAGAAACAGATGAACAGATGTAACAAATGAAAATGTGCAAGTTCCATGGCCTTTGAGGAAGTAAAGTAACATATTAACGCTAGCGAACCGTCACTTGTAAGAATGTTGTGTTCCATCCGTATGCATTTATAAAGCGCCAGGTGTAGAAGTGCATCATAGGAAAGAACGTCGGCCTCTAGAACAGACAATCCTATAAACTCATGATCTAACCGCCAGGCAGGCAGAAATAATATGGGTCGGCAAAGGCAATTGTAAATTTAAAAGAACATCAATACGCTTGGGTGTTATGGTAACTACTTATCCACTTGCTGAAATTCTTTATTGAGAAGATGAGTTCATTGATCTTTTAGATTCTGGTTTAGCCTTGCTACCCCCTCCCAAAAAAAGCTTCTTGTTTACTGAAAGAACTGCCTTAGTTCAAAGGATGTTGTCCTCTGCCCGATTGCTTTAAGACTATGGGGATTCCCAACATCCAACCAAGTCCACCCCAACACTAAACAAAGTCAGTTCACTGGTTGTGACCTCTGTGCTCAGGCATTTGTAAACCATCAATTTCTGCCCGGGGAAGGAGATCAGCGATGGGACATGACTACAACCCAACAACAGCATTATTTAAATGAGTGTAATTGTCAAATTTGCTCCCATTGATTGAATATAAAGAGGAAGATCTACTACATTTCACTGACCTGACCCGACCTGACCTTCCTAGTAACGATTGTGACTGTGATTTACCCATATAGGCTGTAAGGTTTCCATATGGGAATGTATATAAACATTTTGTTTTTTGGTACTTTAGATTATAGAAACATAGAATTTGCCAGAGGAAAAGAACCATCTAGTCGGGCAGTTCTTCCTGACATAAAAACCTTAACAACTTCTTGGTCTCATCTGTCCCATGTATGATTAAATGTCCTCACTGCATTAAGCTCTACCACTTCTACTGGAAAGTTGTTCCACTTATCTACTACACTCTTGTTAAGCTAAAAATCATTGCCTATGACCATCTAGCTTTAGATTATAAACCCTTGTTCTAGCATTTCTCCTCCATTAAAATAAACCTACTTTCCATACTTTTTTACTGAAAACCATTCATTCTAGAATGTCATTATTCTTCAGTAGACATGTTCAGTTTTTACCAGGCTGGAAAAGTCATATCATAGAGCTTTTATATTAATCATTGAGCAGACTCAGATATGACCGGGGAAATCTAATTTGTTGAGTGTAATCCACAGATCATTGAGGGTAAATTGGGCTCTTCATTGCAAAGCAGGGTTTTTTCTTTAATATGGCGACTCTGACACTGTATCCTTATATAAATCTAAACATGTTACATGTGGCCATCAAAGTTCTTCTGGTATGAATCCAAGTATGGACAACGTTCAACCTCACCCCAACTGGGTAATCACAAAAACAATAATTGTGCTATTTCTGCTACTTAATGGGTCAGGACCCTCTTAGGAAAATGTTGATATCAATGTTAGATAAGATCAAATGTCTGAGTCTAAAGAGGGGGAAGGTCAGAACAGAAAGATGAATTTCTTAAAAATAGGAAAAATAAATAGAACAAAAGCAGGGATGAAGCCAGTGGTCGTTAAATGATGTACACGCTGCTGCCGGCTAGATACACGGGGCTGCATACTACAGTTGTACAGCTGCGTGTATCCAGACAGCAGACACTCACTAAAAGATAGGATCTGATGCACACGTGAAAACATACGTGTGGGGGAGCTAGCATCAGGCACCAGCCTCTCCTAGATTTGCCCAGGAGGCCCAATGGGAGACCAGGGACACCAAATAGAAATATATGAGTAAATCTAACTAATAGACTGTTCTTGGAGAACGATTGCAAAAGTGGGGAAACATTGATTTCTACTAATGCAGAATTGAGCATCATGGATAATGGATGTATTAAGCATTGAGGAAACTTCCGTTTAATCAGATGGTGTGGGATTAATGACCCAATTTCGTCCAGGGACAGGTGTGCAGGAGCAACACTTCATGGGCATCATTGTGTCTCCACGCGCACAGCAATGACGCACAAACATTGCCTGCTTTAGGAAAATTTAGGAAAAACCACAATGTAAAAAAAAGAGAGACCACACAGAAAAGCACGATTTGGAATATTCTGTCTAAACAGCCTTATAATATCTATGGAATCAATTTAATAACTTAAGCACCCCCAGCCTTATGCGAGACTCCCCATTAGGAACGTTGTAACACACAAATTTAGTGTTAAAAACTGAAAATATATAAAGCATCTACATGTCTACAGGGCATTATTGATTATTTACAGTATTGTGATTTTTCTCTATCGTTTAGCCTTTCTTGAAATATTGGTACACAATGTCAATAGGCATGGGGATAGAAGAATCAACCAGGACGGAAAACACAGAAAATACATAACTATGCTATATAATTCTAAAAAATAGAACAAACCAGGTGATTTTCTTAAAAAACAATGACTTTATATCACAAAATTGATATGCGAGCTAAGTACATTTGTTTTAGAACTCACTCTAAACATACATCTGCATTTCCTCTTTCAATTCCTTCACAGATAGCTGGATTTGCATACATGTTCTGTAAATCCAGTATGTTAATTGAAGACTAACAGGCGTCAGATTGGGATGTTTAGCGTCGAAGATCCCCTCCCCAGATCATGACGGAATGCAGTTATCACCTAACTCCGACATCTTTATCCGGCAGCATCTAGCAGGGTGTCAATGATAACTAACAATTAGAGCAGAATTACGTTTCTCTTCATTATAGTTTCTTTACATTGTATAGATTGCAGGGGTTAATCTACAAAAAATACTTATGGCAAAGATGTCATATTTGTACAGCATTGCTATCCACCTAATTAAAGTTCTAAGTTTTTCTATAATACCCTGTGATAATAACATAATATTAATGATAGAAGGCTACTTTTTGTATTCAGTTGTTAACAGAGAATTAAAACCAATTCTGTCCTCTATTGAGTGTTTTTCAGAATTGCCTTTTTTTTTAATTGGAGGCCCTGGTACCAAAACTTTGAAGTCTTGCCTGTATTGGTTTTAATAATTTCTAACACCCTATAAAAATAACAAACTGTTTTACTTAACCGTCCCATTTTGTTCACCAGTTGGTGTGAGCCATAGGATCTGATTATCCGAAGCAGATGTAGGGGGCAAAGAAACGGCTTTATCTTCCAGATAAAATCTTAAATCCATGAAAAAAAATCCCTTTGAAGACAACAGCCTACTTTTTGCTACCGAGTACAGAAGGGTAGCACGAAGAGAGCCAAAATCTTACATTACACGGCTCACGACGCCACCTGCAATGAGTTATATCCATCACAAGTGATCAAATACTCATAAAAATGCCACCTGAATGCAATCTGCTTGTTAGGAAATGTTTTCTTTGTTTATTTCCAAGGAGTTGTTCATAATGAGAAAAAAAAAGGACCATGGTTATCACCCAGAGGCAGATGATCAGTAAAGATCTGGCCCCCTAACCCTAACAAGGTACTTGGTCAGATCTTTACAGGTCACCTGCCTCTCGGAGGTAACTATGAAGCAATGATTTGGTCCTAACTCTTCTGTGGTTTATTCACTTTATTCCTCCTAGACCGAAATATACATTATAAAGGGACAAGAAGGAGGAACATGGCTGCGGTTTAAGTTCAGGACATACCCCCACTTTCAATCTATGTGTCTTATTATTTACCATCATTTCATTGTCAAAATAAGGAACCCAACTACTTGGTCTTGAAAGCTTGCAATTAAACTCTCAGTTAGCCAATAAATGGTATGATTTTTAACTATCCTTTTCTCCTATTGTCAAAATAATTCATTAAAAAGAGTTAAAACTTTTTGGTCAATACCATAGAGAATAGGGGTATTCTCTTAAAATGTTTTTGTATTTCTTTTTAATTAGTAATAAGTGTTTCATGTATAAGGCTACGAATTTATCAAAATATCCTTCTAAAAACAGCATCCAGCTACAGTGATTTAGGTCGATAAACTCTCGTCAGTCATACTTTTTGTTCAGATTTCTTTGTTGGACAGATATTCCTAAGAACAAATGCACAATACTAGAATGTTAATTTATTAAAAGTAATACCAATGTTTTAGCAGGCATTAAGTAAATCTAGACAATTTAAAGATAAAAGATATTCAAAAAATGGTGGTCATTTTTTTTAAGTGAACCAGCTAAGCCTTAAAGACATTCAAAGGCCCAACACCACCTTGAAGGGTGTAATTAAAGCGCAATACGTTAAAAGAATGACATTTATTGGTCTCTAAAAGCCACAATGAAACAGATAAAGAAAGGCACGACTTTTCAGGTTAAGAAGCCCTCCATCAGGCTAATTCCTTAATTGCCACTTTCATGGTTTGCACCTGGTTCATTCAGCACATCATTCTAAATCAAATCATCTTTCATCTAACGATGATTTGATATATGCCTATAATCTCTTGAACAGAAGAGATGCTAAAATGTCTGTAACTTTCTTGAGTTTGGGATGGGTATCTGTGTTCTATCGATTGTTTAAATGGTTCTGCAAGAGCAAAGTATGCTGGCTCCAGCCCAACTGACCATTCAACCATGGGGCCAACTAGGTCGATACCAAGTACCAGGAGTATTAATAGTTGCAGAACCTTTTCAGTTGCTCCTCCAAACTTAATCCCATCAATGCCGTAGGTGAACAGAGACCTTTGCGCACTCAAGAGCTTCCCCGATACACTGATTGGTTGGATTGATGTTCCTAAATGAAGTCTTGACCAATCCTAAAAGGGAGAGAGTCAAAGTTACTGAATATATCTATTGTTTCTCGAACTTTTTAGATAGCGCATATATAAGTCTCTGGACATACCTATGATTGCCCAAATGTGATGTATTATCTTTACAAATTACATATGCCCGGATGATATAAATTATATAAATATGTTGTTGAAATACTTTTCCCGATTGTTCCCATCCAAGGAGATGCAGCGTGGACACCTAGACTGGCTGTCTCTAGCACAGGTCAATTCAAAGTCCCCAGTGATATTCAATCTTCTCTTTATTTAGGATGTCTAATCTATCCATCCTCCCAACCCACACATGCCATTCACTTTTCCGATGACCTGTTGTTCTTTTCCCTACGAAAACAATGTGAACATAACTCTGTGCCTAGTAAAAAACATTGTTACCACGAAGAATGTCCCACTCAGATTGATTAAAGTTATTTAAAGGGAGAAAACAGTCATTCTAAAATGTTATTATACAAAGATTACCTGATTTATGGTTAAAAAAAAAAAGCATAAGGTTAAAAAAGGGCATAAAATAAATAAATTAAAAAAAAAACACCAAGGACAAAGTAAGCTTTTAGCTTCTACATCGGGTAGGAAAAACTGTCGGGTTGGCTAGACCAATGGCCCTTATCTTCTACTCTGTGTTTCTATGTTTAGGATCAACACAGAAGAGGTAGCTAAAAATATAAAACGAAAGCAAAACTGCAAGAGCATTTAAAGATACTTTTATAGGCCAACCAACAGTGGAAACATTGCACGGTATTCTATGAAGTGCAGTTTTTTATGTATTTGCCTTTATCTTAGGTTAAAGGTGCTGTTCCATCTATTCGGCTGAATATTTTTTTAACCAATAAAACTAGAAATAGCATCGCTAAGATTATTTCACGCCCCAAATACCCAGAAATAATGATTTAATCATTTCACATGTATGCGTATTCCTAATGGACACATTCATTCTATCCTGTTGTCATGTGACACATGGAGAGTTCACCGATTGGCTGAAGATGTTTGTTGCCATAGCAAAAGAGAAAAATTCTTCAAAGACTTGTGCTGTTTTATGTGTTTAAACATACAGACCAATGATAAACAGACTGCCCTTATTAATTTTATGTACAGAGAATCGTTTAGGGTTTAAAATACTGGGTAGTATACGTTGTAAAATACTCCACCATGTATTACCTACAATCCGAGTCCCTGGCTATGTAACTCCCATATGCTTCATACATTAGCCATTTCATGACTTTTTGAACTATAAAGACTAGCACTTTTTTGCATATATTGATTCCTATAAATAATGTAGTATTTATCAGCACTAAACATTAATTTGCAACAAAAACTTTTTTTAGAGGTGTTTTTGAATTTTTCCACAGAATATGTACCCCGCCTGTCGTGTGTTGCATTTGTAATAACATCTTTACACAAGGTGAAAGTGTTTTAAGAAATGGAATTTCATTTTTTTTCATACAAAATAGACAAGTTCCTGGATTCCGATAAAGGTCGGGCACCCCACACCTTTTGGAAGGTGGCATCATCCAGGTATTAGGGCACTGTACACATTTTCCTGCAACAAGAAGAATATTGTTTAGTGTTTACTGTAAAAATTTGTTTCAATCCAATAAATATGTATTGAGTGCACATCCATCTTTAAACATAGACCTTCACTTGGTTATGGTGACTGTTGAGGGGGAATCAGGAACATCTGCCATCGGCATCCTAAGGTGAGCCTGGGCCCAGGGCGGCTGCATATGAGTTCAGGTGGTCTTCATCATGTCTCCCCTGTGGGCTGTGTAACCCTGCTGCTGCATAACTATGTGGTGGATTATGGGCAATAAACAAATTATCATTATATATTGTGGAGTTTGGAAAACGTGGAGTGAGGAAAAACCTGCAAATGGCAGTGATGGGTTTTTGTGGGTCAAACCAGATGCTTAGATCGTTCCTGGGTTCCTTTATGTGGCAGAGATAGATAATTGGGGGAAAAGCTTGTTATTTCATAGGTGATTTGAAACCATGCGCAGAGAGCAATGCCCGTGTACAAAAAAACGTGAGGGAGGCCAAGGTCAAACATATTAGTCAATATTGTTCTTCTGGGTTTATTCAATATAATTCAGGGTGTGTTTATTTGTTTGGTTTTGACTTGAGTTAATTACACGTGGTTATTTTTAAGCCTAGACTAGGAACACAAATTCCAACTTGAGTGTGGTAAATCCCATTGCAAGTGAGTGACGTAAGTACTTTCCTGGCTAGAGACCCAGGTGAGGTCCTCACCTTACGTCACACCTCGCTGTGCTTGGGATATAACTGATCAATCAGGGTGTCTGAAAGTATACAAAATCAGGCAACCTGCTTTTGTTTTGGGGGGAAAAAAACTGCCCTTGTCAATACTATGCAGAAAATCTTTCTAGTTCATACTACATGTTCTTCTCACCTAGATTAAAACTTCCAGACACATGGTTGCCAGTGGCTCAATGTGGCCCTTATATCGAATGGCTCTCCAGTGAAATCATTGTCCTTTTGGCTTTTTATTTTACTGACAAGAGCTCCAACATCTGGTTGTGATATTGTAGCATGGTGCTTAATGCCAAAGAACCAATTAAAGACCCACAGGAGGTAATCTCCTCTAGTCTTAGACCAGTTCATGGATATAGTGAGCGAAATAACAAGATGCCTTTTTTTTTTTTTTGCAAGCCTATTTTTGGAGGGTTTTTTTTTCTGCATTTTATTTCAGCCCTGATATAGAAACTTCAATAACAAGTAAATAGTCTCTCCACCTGCCATGTCTGCTGTTAGTATCTACATGCAGTCAGCTACCATCTTGCTTGAAATGAGTTGCCTACAGATGTTACCACGAAGGAAATGTGTCAGCACCTGAGAACAGAACACATTCTGACGGAAATAACCTCGCAAATTGCAGACCAAGATAACTTGGATAAACTGCACATGGAGGGGCCGTCTGTTTCTTTTAACCCTGCTACGGAAAGATTTTATTTTTATGACGCTTGAATATTTAGAGTAATACTCATTTGTCATTTTTGGTTACAACAAAGGCAAACAGGCCAATGCATGCATTATGATTTAATATTCTACGGTATATACAGCACAGTATATAAGGAGGGGATGCAACTGTATTCACTAAATGTTGAGTCTACCCAACAGGGGCATCTTTGCCGACATAAGAGCTGCTCAGGATCCACCTACACTTCAGGGGCCCCCGGCACTGGCTCTTGGGCCCTGGGCAACAGCTTTTTGCAGGATTTGGCAGCAGGTAACAGGCCGTGAGAGGACATGAAAGGTACTTCTCTACGTATCAGAAGGTGATGTTGTGAGGCTGTGAGGCATATATCTCCAAACTGCCCCAGCATAGTCATCGGCCTGTTCACCACCAGTTAAGGAAGCTGTTCCAGCACCTTGGATGTTCTTGTATAGAACTTATCAAATATAGTTGGGTAGATTGACATTTAGCTGAGCAGTTATACTCAGGTGACTTTGTTAGTTCCCATCTGAAAGCCCCCTACGAACCGTATGAGCGTTCTGTTCATATCAGACTCATCAGTTCCAGTTGCTGAAAGATCCTGCTGACCATCAACCTGACTACTAAACTTGAGTCAGCTAAAAAGGTCTGACATTCATAAAACACTGTCATAACACTAAATACCGGTAACTCCGTCTAAAAAATATCTACATTGTTACATTATTTAGGTGACAAAGTTAGTTCTCAAACATGGACAGTCGTGGGAAAGTCCACACAAGCAACATCTTGGGATTTTATTTGCCTTCTGGAAGAAGACACAGGAGAAACACTTTAACAAAGTCAGCACTGCTTTATAACAACTGGCTCAGGGAAACCGAGCATGATAGGGATGTTATTCAGTAGTAAACTCTTTTCAGCAATTCTGTCTATGTATTAAAATAAAGTTCACATTTTTACAAATAGGTGCAATTTTTATGGTGCAAATTGCTTGTCCTGACACCGTTCCTCAGCCTCGCTTCTCATGGTATATCAAAGTGAACCTTTGGAGGAAATGTTTGAGTAGTTGCTTTCCTGTACAGAGCTGTAAAGCGGTTCCAGCTGTTCCATCGTCGGATTGTGTGGGTACAGTGGCATTACTGCCACCAGTACGATGATGGACATGTTTCCCATTCACAAGTGTTTCCAGCTGAGGAGCTCCACGCTTCCAAATAACAATGCAACTTCCAGTGACTGAGAAGATGATTAGTCTCATGGAAAACACAGCTGCGGCAGTTCCAAGTGCCTTTAATGTAAGGCTAAGGGATGCACATTAACGCTTTTTGACCCCTTCAGCCCCAGTGCCCTATTACAACATATTCCGCTGGAAAGATTAAGTCCAGCTGGCAGTGCACATGCGAATGCGGGCGAAGTATGCGTTAGCCCTTAGTCCTTTCCATCACCTAAGGCCCGCTCTAAGGTTTCTAGCCCCCCAGGTGATTTATACCTCTGATACTGCCTCCTGTATGCACTTAATAGGAGAGAAACTGGTGTCAGCGCACCCCACCAGCTCACTGCTCTAGGCACCCCCTAAATGGGTCACGGACACAAAGAAACTTACCATATGTTATGCTAAATGCTTTCCACCCCGGTGGCGGCTGCATACATTATATGCATCATTGTTATCATAACTGAAAATGAACATGTTTTTATCAGGGTCCAACATATGCTCCATCAGAAATCATTACGACGGGGCTTGCAAACTTTCATTGCCAGAGGTTCAAACAATACGCCATTATGCCATCTCATAATCTAATAGATGGTAAGCGCCTTTGTATCAATTTGGCCAATTTTGTATGTTTTGGCAGTTTTATTGTTAATTTCTGCTTCCTCCCTCTTGTAATACTCCTATTGAATCTGCAGACTCCATAGTTTTAATGCGACATAATGGAAAGGGTTAAACTACCGGTGTGTGTATATATATATATATATATATATATATATATATAAAAAAAAATAATAATCACAAATTCATTTCATTTTTTTTTCTCCATGAGGCGAAACGGTTAAAAAGCTGACGTCACAAAAAAATGTGTTTTCTGCCTAACAATTACATTATTATAAAAAAAAATAAGAAAAACAGACAATGTGCCACTTGTAATAAGTAGAGAAAAAAAAAAACGTAAACAGGTTTTGATGTATGCGTAACGGCGTAATATCACGATGTAGTTTAGTTCGGGACAAAAAAGCTCTTGTTGCATCTTTCAGATAAATGGAAATAAATTCCCACAGATGAAGCGAGCCAAAACACTGCCTGGCTTGTGGCTTCATTTCCAAGTGTGTCATGATGAGAAGGATCACTATAGTCGGGGAACTTTGAAGGAAGGAGCTGCCTAAAGCATGATTGTTTCTAGAAGCTAATTGTGCAGCTGCATAAAGCTGGATCGCCTGCTATGTAAGGAGGTCACAGACTTCCTGACGCCAGCATGTAGCGCTCCCACCATCGTACTGGCAATTCCATATTGTTTTCCAGACATTATCTCTTCGGCTTCATTTTTTTCACTCGAGTTTCAGACTTGAATGAAAGGAGTGCGGCAGAGTCTTTGAATTAAAAAAAAAAGAAAAAGAAAATCTGCCGTGGATCTGCTCTTGTGGGAGAACGTACTTGGAGCTTGCGAGAAGGAGACGTTGATTTGCCGAGGCTGGGGGTTCATTGCCGGTTCGGCGAGGCTGGTTAAAGGAGCGGCTCCGGGGCCCGCGGCTCTGCTGTGCGCCGGCACTTTTAACCCCTTGAGTGCTGGGGGGTCAGGCTATATTTTGTAGTTGCGTCAACAGCTTACACTTCACCAAGGGAAACATATTTTTTCTCGACAAGTAGATACTCGGGGTAGTGCAAACTATGCATCCCTTCGCATTATAAAGCGGTAAAAATGCCACCTAGGACGGCCAGGAGGGCAGGTCTGGCGGTGAGGGGTGGCTCCTCTATCAGGTGATAGCAACAGATTTTGACGCCAGATAAGAACCATCTAGTCTGCCGGTCTTTTTGTAAATAGCCAAACCTTAAACATTCCTTGTCCCCTTCTTAAGACTCACGCTAACCATATGCTCTATTTCACGCATGTTTAAATTCCCTCACTGTACTAGCCTCTGCCACTTCTGCTGGGAGGTTGTTCCATTTATCTAAGACTCTCTTAGTAAAGTAAAACTTCCTTAAAGAGCAGACAGACTTTCAGTGGGTGATGAATAAGTACAGAATCGTGTCAAGCCGACCAGTAGCACAGTGTTGTATATGGAAGCCTTTTTCTTACGCTTTATCCTCTTATTTGAAATGAACTTGCTTTTTTCATCTTATTGGGGGTGGAAGAAATATGAAGGCTGTTAAAAATCAACTGTACGCCCAACACGGGATTCAAACCCACAACTGTGAGATAAGGGGGATCATTTTCTCTACCGACTAAGCTGACCAGGGTCTCATGATGATGCCCTCCAGTACACCGCTCCCTATCGAGCCTATATCTGAAACATCTACACCGTGGAAGTCTGTTCCAAGTCAATGCAACATCTATAGCATGCTGCGTCCATACTGACTGCCTTTACGGGGGTTAAAACCGCAATATGATGTCATAAGTGTCCAGTTGACACAAAGGTGTGATAAAGTCACGCGTCAGCACAGAAACAAATTAAAACATAAAGGGCCCCAAATGATGTGCCTTTGCCAACTCTTTTAGAAGAGTCCATGATCCACCATCCTTTCTGGAAATACTTATTTTCTTGCCAAGCTTTAGTTAGAAACCAGTAAAACTGTATTAGACATATCTGCAAACAAATCTGCATGGTCAGCAAACTGTTACAGAACCCCTGATTTATTTTCACTTTCGTAAACATGCCCCGAACAAATCGATAGACTGATCCAGCAACTCCATGAATCCACAGCGGCCAGAAACACAGATCCGGATACTCTTACTGGGAGGACCAGCGCTAATTATTCAAAGCTTGTGGACAGCATAAGTAAGCAGATTTAAATGGCATTGAGGTTATTGATGTTGCTTTCAAACAACAAATCAATGTGTAGATATATGGATGTTTTCTTCTAAGCCTCTAATTGCTCTGCAAGAACACATCTCTGCTTTCAGTCTAATGGGAAATATGACAATACACTGTTTTTTTGTTTTTTGTTACCATTACTGTTTGTCTGCCGTTAAAGAGGCAGCACATCTGGACTACAAGAAGACCCTTACAGAGGGCATGCCGGATTACCTGTTCTCCCCATCACTGAGGAAACTACACTCGCTAACTCATCACAATGCTCATTGGCCATTTATATTAACAAGAAATGTTCATTCTTCGCCTTTCCCCCAGAGACCTCCCTTCTTTCTGCTCTCGGAACAAATAAGACATATTGCAAGGAAAACGAGGAGGCCGTTCACCTTCTGTACAAGGTATACGACTCTGGAACACCCCCCTTCCGACTATCAGGATAACAGAAGACCACCTCAACATTCAGAGGAAACTAAAAACCTGGTTCTTTAACAAGGCTTTCTCAACTGTCACCTCTTAGTCTCTCTTACCTTTCTCTGATTATCCATCCCCACTCAATAGATAGATAGATAGATAGATAGATAGATAGATAGATAGATAGATAGACAGACAGACAGACAGACAGACAGACAGACAGACAGACAGACAGATAGATAGATAGATAGATAGATAGATAGATAGATAGATAGATAGATAGATAGATAGATAAATGCATACAGGGAATTCTGCAGAATCTGTACATTCATTTGAGACCATGGAAATGTGACGGGATCTGTCAGATGCATTAAAGTGCATAAGATGGCTGGAGTGGAGCTTTAAAAACTGTACATTTCATCTGTAAAGTAATCAGCAATGGGAGTGATAAAAGGGCCTCTCTACACCTATGTAGATTTTCTATAAAAAATCTGCCGTTTCAAGCTACAATCGTCATTTTCAACATTAACACCGTCTGTGCTGAATTTTCATGGACACAAATGTTGCTTTTCTTTCAAAACAAGGAATTTTCAAATTGACCCAAAAGTCTCGAACGGTAGCGTATGTTTTTACGAACATCAGGATTCCACTCCCGTTATAAGTGTGTATATATATATATATATATATATATATATATATATATATATATATATATATATGTAAATATATATACCATTTCCTTCAAAAAAAGCAGGCAGGTTAGAACAACTAGTGAACATATTGTGAGCAATCTTCTCTCTCCCATTCCTGCACAAAATACATCAGTCATTGTATTCCCTTAACATCCATATCCTTGCAGCACCCTTTGTCTAGCACTTATCTCCTGTTAAGGCCATGTCTGCTAAGTGCTTAAACCGGGGATATTTCATCTACAGCGACTGTAGATAACAAGCTTTTGTAAAGCAGTTTGTCCAAGAAACAGTTTGCGTACACTTGGCAGACTCAAGCAGTCAGTCGAACTCCAGTGTGTGTGTGTGTGCGTGCGTGTGCGTGTGTGTGTGTGTCTGTGTGTGTGTGTCTGTGTGTGTGTCTGTGTGTGTGTGTCTGTGTGTGTGTCTGTGTGTGTGTCTCTGTGTGTGTGTTGTTACTGTACAATACATTTAAAATGAAAACTTAGCTTGAGGAAAGTATGGAACATGTTTTACAGATAATGTTTGTTACAACATAATCATATTAGGAAAGCTGATTTCTTCCCATCCCGTATTGCCAGAACTTCCATATTGGAATGATTATGATGAGCTATAAGCAATCTGATGCTGTATTATTATTGGCAATATAAAGGTGATGTGATCAGTTTGAGACTTTAATTCATGCCCTGCTTATGTGTAAATATTTGATGATGAAGTAAATTTAAGGTAACCGTGAGTTTCATCAAACAGTTTAAGAAGTGTAATCTGCATATATATATCAGTAGACCTAAGCACTCTGACCAACTACAGAATGTATACGTAAATGTACGTCATCAAACTTGAAGGGACACTCAATGCCTCATATGCAAATTAATTTATATGATAGTTAAATGTGACCTTTCAATTAATAGGTTTTTTGGGGGGGTTTTGCAGGCAATTGCTTAGGAGGAATCGTCAGAATTGTCACCAGACCAGTGATGGCTGGAGCAAGAGTTTTACATCAAAACTACTGAAATAGTTTGTTTTCCACAAAAAATCAAACATGGCAGCTGAGATATGTGGCTTATCATTGCACAATTAACATTAGCGAGCACATATCTAGTCCTGATGTCCTGAGTGCTGCCTCAATGAATAACAATCAGCAACTTAATATTAGGGGAGAGATACCTTAATACGGAGGAATAATCATGTAGATCCTACGAATATGGCTCATTTTAACCTGTACATTCTTTGGGTTTATACCATATACCCAACTGTATGATGGAGGATGCTTACCAACATGCTTACCAAACAATAAATATTTTCCCAGATAATATGGGTTACCAAATCACCTCTGTTAACGTTATTGGGATTTTTCTGAGCAGAGCAAAACTGTACGATATGTTTTTATTTTACAGAATATGGAGATGAAGTATAATTCTGCGGATAAGGGATCAGAGGTCTCAGAAGAATCCGCACAGACCTTAGAAACCTCAAGGTCTAACGCCTTGGCACGTGTTTTCTTGAGAAAGGTCTAGCTGACAGGAATACTTTCCTTATGAGTGATGTACTCTGAGTTTGCCATATCATTAATAAATCACCGACTGAAGCATATCCCTAAAGAACTAGACTGGACATAGATTTATTGCAGCACATATTGTAATGCTCCCATCTCATCATCTTTATCAAAATGAGACAAGCAACACCTGGATTCTCAAAGCTCGGCCCCCTGAGACATGCCGCACAGCACATCTGGACAGCTAAGGAACACGGGGATGGCCACGTTGGTGCGAGACTATTCTTTTTCAGTAATGATTTTGAGCAACGTCGAGTCAAAAATGGTTTACAAATACATGAAAGTGTAAAAAAAAAAATAACAAAATGCTATCGGCGTATTAGCCCTCCATCGAAAAAAAAATCATCAATTTAGGATAAGCATGGAGAACGTCTGGCATGACAAGAAAATAATATGTTAAATTTATTACATTATATTTTATTCATAGAGCTCCAGCAGATTCCAGAGCGCTATTACAAAAGGGGAGAGAAAAAATCTAACATTAACTAAAAGTTACCAGCATAGAAAATTGAGAATAACATTAACGCATGTTAAGACTGGTATAGAAAGAAGTGGATCCTGTTCTTGCAAGCTTACAATCTAAGAGTATACATTTAATGTAGCGTATGCTTAGCTAACCTCTAAAACCCTCTCCTATTCATTATTAGGAACTAAGCCATGGTTCATGTGTGAGTAGACGCAGGCCTGGGCTGACATTAGATGCCCCATACGTGAAGCCACATATTATTGAAAATAGGGCAGCATTTTTTGGCTTTTTCCATAATACGTGGTTTGTGTAGGGGCGTGCGACGCCGTTTGTGGTATACATTGCACGCTGTAGAGTGCTCTGAACTCCCGGGGGCTTCCAGGTCACGAGGACTCGCTTCACAAGTAGAAAAAGATCGTGGTTAAGTACTCACGTAAAACATAAAGGTAAGTGATACAGTTATTATTTATAGGTGGATTGCAAAAATATTAAGTATGTATTCCTTACATACCTATTGCTTAATAAAAAATATATATAGAAATGTGCTGGGAGTTCTCTTTTAATGATTAAAAGGGTTAAAGAAGCATTGTCATGGGTTACTAAGAGCCCTTAGACTTTTCTTGATTGTCTCAAGTAACAGGAATTATATGTAACTCATTTTTGGCCCTATATATACATATTTCAACCTCTATATAGTTATTATTATTATTTTACAGGATCCCAAATGCTACTTAGAAATTGCTGAAAAATCTTGACATGTAATATTGTTTAAAATAAATAAATAATGTTTTTTCAACTAGCCTCCTCTCAGAGTTCCTGCAGGTACAGCCACTGTGGCCCTGCTTAATAAACAATTTAATGAGAGAGATGACTCTCATGACATCATATGTCATATCTCATATCATCATATGTCATATCACATGTCTGTGCATATGCAGGGCTAACTCAGCTCTTCTTGCTGGAGAAACTTAATGGGGTTGACCATTAATAATTCGTAGTTACTTTCATAAACCACAATGTTTCATCTTAGCGTTTAGTGAATAAACCCCTTATTAATCTATGGCCATACTGCCCAGTTTTGAGCAACAGAAAAGCGTCACTGTATTTTGGTAATGATAGAAAAGAGAAGAAAGCCCAGACATGTGCGTAACAATCAGGCATTTCATTAACATAATTATAAGGTGACAATTTTCTATTGAAACATCATTTAACGGGCACAGGCCACAACAATAATGGGCTACTGGTTGAAAAGCAGGCAAGGAGTAGGGCAACCAGATTCGGCCCCTACCTGGAGACTAATATGAGGATAGGCACTAAAATCCTTGCTGCTTTCCACCTTATGATGACCAGATTTCTTAAAATTAATTCCAGATATATTATCTAAAAATATATAAGCCCAAGGTGATCTTTTGTCATTATCACTAATGTAGTATAAATTGGTGATATTAGATGAAGCGCATTGGTTGGGCTATGCCACGTGATTGTCAGGGCTGCCAGCAGCTACGCGTGCACAGTGCTCAAACGGGCACTATTCATGTGCAAATGGAGCAGAATGTGGGACAAAAAGGCCGTGTCCATTTAATGTGGGTGGCGTGTGCCATGATGTCACGCCATCGCCATTTTTCTGTGAGAAGAAGGCCCGTTGGGTGTCATTGGAAGGAACCCTAATGTTGGGAAAGCATGCACTTTAAGTATGCATAGTATGCCTTTTGTATAGGGGGAAAAAACGATGTCAGATCCATGGCTGACTTGGCGTGATAGGTGTTGTAGTTCACAACAGCTGCACTGCCAGAGCCTCCCTATGTGTGATACAGAAAGCCTTATAACGGTGTTTCTGCATAGCCATTCATCATGAAATAGACCTGTCACAAAAAAGCCCTTTGCATTAATCAATAGATGATGGATCGTGCTTATCAAGGCACAACAGGAGAATTTCTGGAGCAAAGTCTTTAGTTTGGAGCCATAAGCAGTCTCTTGGTTTCTATGGCGACCGTCCACGTTTAGCACTTTGCTGCAGAATTGCTCCAGTGTTGCCATGATGAATATGGCCAATGAAAGGGTCTATACGTTGTAATAACCGTTTTAATGGCTTCGTACCTCGACGTACCGTTACATTTATTACAAACGGCTAATTAGGTTAACACTAATCATCAGAAATGAATATTTATAGCTCTTACAGAGTAGTGAGAAGGATAACCAACATCCAAAGCTGCACTCATCGGTTCTCCTCGTATCTGACCCAAAACACACAACGAAATCCCAGTTATTGTAGAACTAGCCGGGCCGATGAGAGGCTTTGTGAATATGGACCACTGTATGTTTATATATAAATGTGTTAGTGCAAAGATTTCTTAGTTCATTTTCCTGCAGCCGATATCTTAATCTTAGGATGTTCACAATTCCATCCAGTGTTACAAAGGGGGTCCACGTCAGCCCATTTCTTCTACATTTAACATGTTTTTGGCTACCACACATAAACGGCTGCCCTGTGATTTATAATTAATGTAACTCATTAACTAATAAGCTTATGTGAGTTTATACATCCCACATATTGCAAGCCGATACTTTACTGATCAGTAACATGGGAAATGTATTTATAGTGTGTATGCATGGAGGTTCTTCTGTCTATACAAAGTAACTACTTCTGTTAAGGCAAACAGCGACAATTGTTGGACAACAACTCCTATCACTCTGCAACCTTCCAAATAGTGCTGAAACTACCATCACTCAATCCGGCAGATGAACATTTCAATTCATTAACATCACTATTTAATACACATAGAGTTGGGGGAAAACATTTGGCCATAATGAAAAATAACTTTCACGGGGGGGAAAATGTTTTTTTTTGCTTGGACTTCCTGCAGAAATCTGAAAATGCGCACACAATGATTCAATGATCCGCAGGCAACAATGTCCACTGAGGAGGTATACATGGTTCATTATATAGCTGACATACGCACATACTACATACACACAACTACGTAATGGGTTAAAATGTATGATACAGACACTTCTACTTCTTCAGCTATGTGAATCGGTGTGCGGTTCATTTCCAGGAGGATCTGGGATCTGTGTGGGATGCGGGATCTTCTTTTGCATACATGTAAAAAGCATTAATGTATTCACCTGGGTCCGCTGTGCCTTCTGATCCCATGCCAGCCATTGTGCTTGTGTTTTGGAACTGGTGGCAATTATAACTAATTATAATTATATAACAACTTAAAGGAACACTTTGTTGATTCACAGAACTTGGCCTGAAACACTCTGAAGAGTTCCTCGGCTGCGGGCTACTAGTCATGATGCAATTGGCAGGTATGGGCACTGGTACGGTTCAGAGGTGCAGTGTAATGATACTGATACAAGCAGGTTTGGAGTCCAGAGGGAGGGTCAAGAGGGTGGCCGGGACAGATGGGTAGTAAGCGTAGCCCGGCAAGCCAAGGGAGTTTAAATGGGCATAGGGCTATCCTGAATCTAAAACGTGACCGAGGACTGATTAAGGTCTGAGTCTTTACATCAGGAAAAATGGGCAGACTAGATGGCCAAATGGGTTTACCTGCCGGCAAATTCTATGTTTCTGTTGGCATCCGGTCTGTAATTTAAACAGGACATTATAACTCAATATAAAGGTCCTACTATAGTGCCATATTGTTTAGGTGGCACTCTCGTTTTCTCTGGCATATTCAGACTCTACTCCCTCTACGGGTCTAGTGTCTATCCTCTGTCCTGACTACTTTGTGATACATTCTTACAGAGCTGACCAGGGAATGTAATTTTATGCTTTGTATGTTACCAATAATCAGAAAATAAATCTATTATTTATAGAAAAAAAAAACATTTGCCACTAATTTCTCTCGAACATCCATAGGGGACACACATGAGGAACATTTATATTCCTAACTTTACTCATTTTTATATTTTAATATTTTTTGATATTTATCACGCCCCAACTTAGTCCAGCTTCAGATAATGAGCATATAGACATATAAGTGATTTACAAGCACCATTACAAGCTGTTTCACCGATTGGGAGGCAAAGCTTTGGGTGGTGGACAATGAAACGGAAGGCGCAGATACTGTAAAGAGTATGATTCATCGGTTACTGCCCTGCCATTAATTTGTTTTAATGCTCCTTAATGGGTTTACGTACAAGAAAATGATGAGTTTGATCAATGCCGGCCTCCGTGCTGCTCCGTGTAATAGCACACACCTGGGATCGCTCATTTCCTCTGCACTCATTCAACCTAAATGTGGGGGGACTTCATGGCGCCTTATTACAAACTACAATCTACACATATAGCTCATTCACTAAGCCACTGATGGCCCTTCATCACACTCTGCCAGGTTTGTGTTCGGCGCAGTGTCTTTGGCCGGTTCACCACCAAAGGAATTGTCAATGCTGGTATGAGGAGTGAGCTACCTCTCAAGTGCGCCTGTCACCTTCCACCCATTAGTGAAGGTTGTGTTGGTAGGGTTAGTATGGCTGGAATATTACTGCCCCTACCCCATAGTGAAGGCAATTTCCAACCCACTGTAATTCTGAGACCAACTCCTGGTAATAATATTCCAAGTTGGAAGCAGGATAATTATGGAAAAGGTTCATGGATCCACGCAAACCTTTGTTGCGCCACATAAGACATTTGTTATATGTGTCCCTGGTTAAAGAACCCACATTTTGTACCTATTTATTTGGTACATCCAGTAACCCTATCAAATATCATACCTGGGAAATATACTAGATTTGGTTGGGAAAGTCCCATTAGTGGATCGTTTAGTCTGCCGGTCTGCTTTTCTGACCAATGACCCAACACCATCACCATTGTAGGCACTGTGCAAAGCCTGTTTGCAATGTGCACTCAACATGACATCATAACACCACTATGTTGTGAATTCTAATTTTGTCATACCCCTTGAATATATCTACTGTGTAAAATAATAATAATAATTCATAAATAATAATAATAATACCTTGTGTGCTTTTATAAATTGCCTCTATGGTTATTTTGTTCCAAAGAAATGGGAAGGATGTCTGATTATCTCAACAATACCAGCATCTGGCGAGATGTGAAACGCGTGAATTTTTCTGGGTTGGTTACAGGCTGATCCGGCTTGGCTCGCTCAGCGAGGATGTTTCCTAATGCTGTTCTATTGCATTATTGTTGACAACGAAGAGAAGGAAATGAAGTTTATCTATACAGAGGCGCGCAATACCAACTTGGTTTTAAGTATACAACACGAAAAGCAAAGAAAATAAAAATGGATACTCCTTAATAAGAGCTTAATGCCTAAGTAGTGTATAAACAAAGCAAGGCGCTCGGATTAGATGTAAGTGTTTGTGATTCGTCAGTGTAAGTGCTTACGTTGAAAGCTGTAATTGATTTGCGAGTGTGAACACAATGGCCGTGGCAATGTGTGAGATGTGTGCGTGAACACGCAAGTTTCAAATCATAACTTAGGTGTTTATTTAAAGAGGCTTTAAACATTAGTGTCACTGATTTAATGAGTTAATATTGTACAGTATCCCCAGTCCTCACTCTTACAGCTCCAAGATAAGGTTTCATTTTTTGCTTTATTTTTTTATTGTTATATTTCTGTTGTTATTTTTTTTTGGTTGAGCTAGAGCACACTCTAGTTCTTCTGCTCCGATCCGACCATGCCATGGCCCTTCTTGAAGACGTATTCCGAGATGTAGACATTTTTTGACCTTTGATATTTAGTTTTGATTCTAAGCCTTAGTAAATACGGATGGATGAGATGTCTGTATATGTTGCATCCTGTGGTCTGATAAACTGCAGAATAGCTTTGGATTTCTAATCAAATGTGAATCTTCAATAAGGATTCAAGTAAATTTTAAACTGGTTTGCCAATTAAAGATGGAGGATGCGCTGGCAGCCATTAGTGCGGAATGCGCTGGGATGATCCCGGTTGTCCGTATGTAAGTCAGTGCTGTGCCGCTGGGGCATGTGACCGCGTCTCAGCAAAAACTTTGCAATGCGGAAAAGTGAAGTCAGTTTACTGATTCCATGTGTGGATCAATGTGAATGAAAAATGATTTGGTTCAAAATGTGAGACTCACATGGCCCTAATTAGTTGGCGTGTTACAGATGCCAATATTAAACAGGCTTTACACTACCTAATATACCATCTCTGTGTGTATTATATATACGGTATAATAATATATATATGTAATATAATAACAGGATGCTAAAATCAGCCTCTTTGCATACGTCTGTCCTCCATTCTATACACAGCCATAAGAATATTCAAGAGTCAATAAACTCTGCTGCGTCGTATAATAATATTGGCGACATTTGTCGGTGTTTATGTCTTGCACATAGTGTAGTAGGATTACAGAGCTTCGTGATAGCTGGAAATCTGGAAGCAAATCTCTGAAATTTCAAGTACCCTTAATACATTAACACGTTGGCTGCTCAGGCTATGCTCGTGGCCTCTCGGCATAACATCACTTAATGGCTGGCCAGGGAACATGCAATACATTAAAGGAGAACTATAGCTAATTATCACATTATATCACGTGTTCTAGATTGCAAACTTGTTTGAGCAGGACCATCCTCACCATGTTTTTTAAGGGTGCTGCACTACTCTTTATGTCCCGTTGTACATTGTGCTGCGGACTGTGATGCAGCTATATAGATAATAATGCCAAAAATGGTAAACTCTGTTACTCCTACAAGAAGAGCTAAATAATGCATAATGTATAGTTCAATTATTAAGGTGGCTTTTAAGAAATCTCACTGATTCAGCCAGGCATATTCTGGCCAAGAGTGCCAGTTCCAGGGAGACAGCAGCCGCTTTGCCCCATAGCTGGGGACAGGTTCTTCAGCGCGGAGATTGGGAGTCCATGACTTGAACCTGGATTACAACCTAGAAATCTTGGCAAATGAAGAGCGTAAATTGAGGCTGAGACAATAAACAATGGAAATACACCATTAAACGATAACATTAGCAGACATTAAGATTTTGGTACAGAGATAAAGAGCATCCCTGATCTTCCTCTCTAACAATATATTAGAAGGTTAAGGGGCAATCATGAAAAATGCTTACTGCTATGCTATAGTAGTCCTTATGTCAGGCTAATGGGGAGGTCTGAACCGTTTACTCATAGGCTGCTGAAATATTATATGAATCATTCGATATATGCGCATATAATTACAAAAGCTGAAAAGAGCCTTTGAAATAAAAACATTCCCCCTGCATGAAACTATAGCAAGGACAGTGGACCGGATACAAAGTAAACAGAGAGCGGACCCCCTGGATGACAGACGCTACAATCCGACTGATCTGCTATATTGTTGTAAAGTAATTGCTGTTATTTTCTTAAAGTTCCTTTTACCCATCAGTTAAAGTTTGTTTTTAGAGACAGAAAGTCTTATTTTTGAAGTTGTTTGCTGTTCTCTATTATCAGCCTGGGTCCAGCTGTGTCCTCTTAACAAATGGCTACCATGTGTTCCTAGATATTATAGCACCACTTGTTGATGAGCATTGTGACATGGCTTTAAGATGCACGGAGACCATTTATTATTCTTAATATTCTTATTATTATTTTGATTAATAAATAATGGAAAATCCTGACTTTTTGAGGTTTACACATTTGGAAATCATGAAAAAAAAAACGTTATCACAAACTATGTAATCCTGAGTAGCAAATAACAATAATAAGCCAAAAGTGAGTAAAGTCGATTAAATATTTAAATTTTATTTACCTGTTGATAGGTAAACAGAAATACCTATGTATGCATGATCCTCTTGGATGTGGCATCATCATGTAAATATTGGAAAGGCAGCAAATGGTGGCCTTATTTTTAGCATTACTTGGCTTTCTGCAAGGAGATTCCGACACCATTGGAGGATGTCACCATGGTCTGGCTTGGGGACGCAACGGTGAAGCTCTATGAAGAGATGGCATCCTGGGCCCACGGTGGGGACAAGGCATGACACCCATGGAAAAGTTCAGGTATGATTTTTCAGCTCACCACTTAACGTAACTATAGTTAGGTAAGGACACAACACTAGGTACCCTATTGACTACACAGCTATACCACCAACAACAAAAAGGCAACAGGTCAAGCATTGTTGGCTTGGCAGAGAACAAAGATACCTACAAAAGTCATGAACCACGTAACACAAAATGCCAGAGATACTCTGCTCACAAGCTTGTTTTGTTTCTTCACACAGGATGGTAATTGCTACTCTTCTCTTCACCATTAAAAAAAAAAAAAAAGTTTTCACTAATGGTAACATGTATGTGACATTACACATGTGCCGGTGTCTGATTGGAAAGTTGTTGTCAACACTGACCTTGCTAAATATAATTTTTTTTTTTTTTAAGCTTTACCAAAGAAATTATTTGTTGACCCAAATTTCTATGACATGCAACGCACATTGGTGTGACATGTTGCTAGGTAGGCCTTTAAATGTCAAACCACCTCGTGTGAGCAAAGCACATGCCTGAGCTGGAACGTTTGATGTGGTTTGCTGACCACAGTTTCCAAGAAAACCACCTGAAAATACAATGTCCGCTGAAACCTAACCACTGCGAAGAGTACCTGCACAAGATAAACTACTTTTTCTCACTTTTGGCTAATGTGCAGAATAGTGCATAATAATTAGTACTCCTCTTATTATATGACTATACTTATTGAACCTCTCCTTTATTGTACTGGAAATTAATACAAAGATACATCCAGGTGTTGCATTCAATTATGTCTATATAAAGTAATGTTGGGGCCTCAATGAAGGACACCAACATACCCCACGTTCTCTCTGCAGGCAGAAGTTCCATTGCTTTGAGAACATTTGCTTAAAGAAGACTTTGTCGGCCGTCTAGTCTGCCCACTTTCCTGATGAAAAGTCTCAAACATGAATCAGTCCAGATTTAGGATAGCGATATGTCTACCCCATGCATGCATATTTAAATTCTCTCAATGTGTTAGTCTCTATAATATCTGATGGGAGGCTGTTCTATTATCTACTGCCACTCAGGAAAGTAAAACTTCCTTATTTTACACCAAAACCTTAGTTTTAGATTATGACAGGGTCACATTTATCTATCAATGTCAAACTTGGCAAGAAAGGCAGCCCTGGCGCTTTAAGGCCAGCAGCCAATCTAATCCGTACAAACGGAAAATGTGCGATGCACTCATGTCCATCGTAAATTCTGAGGGCCTAGAAAAGAGGGACACCAGGTGCAGAAAGTTGGACAGAGGCATTTAGGGCCAAAAGAGGGAAGGTTAATACCTGGGAAGGATGTTATAAATATGTTACTGGCTTCTAGTGTTGGAAACGTGATTCTTAATAAACATCTTTACTAACAATCTATTTAACCAGGAAACAGTGCGGTAACAGAGTCTTTCAAAACTACATCAATTTCTCAACAAGCTTCGGCCTTTATAGTTTCTTCACTCAGTCCAAAAATTGGTCATTAAAATGTCACACAATGTTTCTTCATAGTCATGCTTTAAAATTTTGTACGCAGATACCAAGTATGTATGTATGTATGTATCTATCTATCTATATATATATACATATATATGTGATGTAATTTTGTTTTCTGACAGGTGCAGAAATGCTCTGCTCCCACTGCCCCTCTTCATGTCACGTTTGCATGTCTATAGTCTGTTTCAGGTCGAAACCTCTCAGAGTTCCTCTATAATCTCCTCGTAAAATGGGACGTGAAAGCACAAGCCACTTCCTTCTGAGTGCAAGTTTCCCGCATCTCTATCTCGTATGGTAAATGAGACAAATGACCAGAGTGCCTTAGCTACAAAACGGCCTTTGCGGTGTGTCAAAGCGAGGATATCACACACTTTGAACTTATGTTTGTATACTTGAAAAAAAAAAAAAAAGCTTTCTAATGTATCACGCTTAATCCCCAGTCCTCTCCTGATCCCCCAGCCCTTAGACTTTTGTCATACCTCTTCCCCCAATCCCTCCCCCCATCCTTGGGTGTGATAAAGCCCTGGAACTGCTACATGTTTTTTACTGTATTATGTGTTTACTGTCACTTCTCTGTATAGTGCATTACTTTCTGTTTCGAGTGTACATATCTCATGTTTCTATGTAAGCCAAAGCTTGAGAGTTTAAGGAGTTGTAAAGTACCTGCGCATTCTGGGGGCTTATTGAGGAGGTCAGGAGGCACTACTGAGACCAAGTTGCATCATCATTTCCAGTTCTGTCATGAAACTCTATAAACCAACAAAAGGGGCAAACGTATTTTATTTTTTCATATTTGTTCTTAAAAAAACCCTCAGGTCTGTGGGTCGTATCTTTGTTCTCCTTGGACAGGGGAGCGACATTTTCCACCTACTCTCAAATTGTTTACAGCTACACTATATGGACAACTGTATTGGGACACCTGACCATTACACCAGCAGGGGCTTTTATGACATCACATTCTAAATACACAGACATTAATATGTAGTTGGCCCTCCTTTGCTGCTATAACGGCTTCCACTCTTCTTGGAAGGCATCCACAAGATTTGAGCGTTTGTGAGGTCAGGCGCTGATGTTGGATGAGAAGGCCTGTCTCGCAATCTCCGTTCCAGTACATCCTAAAGGTGTTCGATGGGGTTGAGATCAGGTATCTGTGTGGGCCGGTCAAGTTCTTCCACACCAAACTCATCCAACCATGTCTTTATGGACCTTGCTTTGTGTGCTGGGTCAAAGTCACTCTGGAATAGAAAAGAGTCTTCCCCAAACTGTTCCCACAAAGTTGGAAGCAGAGCATTGTCCAAAATCTTGGTATGCTGAAGGGGATCAACTACATATTAATGTCGATGTATTAAGAATGGAATGTCATAAAAGTCCCTCTGTGTAATAATGGTCAGGTTTCCCAATACGTTTGTCCGTATAGTGTATCTGGGCTAGCCCTGCCCTTCCTACGGGTAGCCACATGCCCCTTGGAAGCCATTCGCTCTGAAGAGGGACAGCTCGAGGCTACCTACTCTCTGATGTACCCAGGTATGCTCATTAACGGCATCACCTACCAGCCCTAATTCAAATCTCCAACCTTATGCTGATCTAACTTGGAGGAATAGGAAGATGTCTGAGATACGACACAGACAACCAGCTTCCAGTTAATGCAAACTCATAAAACGTAAAAGTACAATACCTGAAAGTACTTAACCAGCCGTCATGATTCTTATTGGGTATTAGGACACCTCTGGTGAGCAGGGAGGGGCAGGAAAGGTTATGTTTTCTTTTAAGAATAAGTTCAAAGGTAAATAAGATTAGAACGCAGTTAATGATAGATTCTGTTAAAGGAATCACCTTTGTTGATATTTAAACTGTAAGAATGTCAGGTGTAATCTGAGAGCACCGCCACAATTTTTGGAAATACTATGTACTTTGTTAAGTGGCACAGAGATGCCAAGGAAGATATTACTCTGGAGGAAGTTTGGTCTGTTTTTTTGAACAATATTGAATTGTCCAAAGAAAACAGTGCTTTATCACGGTGTGTTTAAGGCTCACTGCCCATTTAACCAGGATGTAAAATCAATAAGGATCCTTTTGTCTCCTCATTTGGACTGTGTTTTCCTTTTGAAGGTTTTGCGCAGATGACATACTTAGAAGATTGTAGAGTTCCCAGTGAGAATGAATCCTTTCAGGGAGTATTGAATGTGTTGATACAAAAGGTCTAATCACATTCACTGCTGCCTCGGAGTGCATTTCAATACAGCTCTGACCCTAAGCCAACAGACAGTGGCTAAACATATGACTACCATACTGGTAAAAGAAAAAAAATCCTATACTACAGGATTCGATCTTAATCTCAAAAGGCTACCCGGTGTCCTTTTTTTGTCCTAGGTTTAAATTCATTAAATGGTTCGGACTCTTAAAGGAGAAGTCCTATGGAAAAAGTAATATTTTTCTTTGAGCATTAAATATAATGCCGTATAGAGTATGGTAGATTAGCACTGATGAAAACTTCCTGTACCTGCCATTGTAGACAGTTGTGATATTCCCTGCTCAACCACCACACTGAGATAATAGTTTATGGCAACACTAATGAAGTCCTTGTTTGTCAAATGAAATGCTCTCCTCCATAAACTTTCATTGGTCAGAGTGTGCAGCTGGGTGGTTAAGAATGACCCATTCTAACGTTTACCACAAGGCATTATGATGAAAGTCAGGGCTAGTAAAAAAAAAAAGTGTTTTACAATTAAAAATTGTGAACGTGTAACAACCAGTACAGCAAACACCACATCACCACGTAGGATATTCTCTTGAGACTCAAGTACATCATAGTCATCAACGGATAATGGGTCATATTTACAAAAGAGAGGTTCTGGGGTAAAGTGGTAAATGTGGAGTAATCACCAACGGAATGTTCCTGCTGTTTGCCCATTAAGTGATACCATCAACCACAGTCCACAACGGCTGCAGACCTGTTTGCATGAGGTTGGGCCTAACACTGATCACATTTCCCAAATCCTACATTTTACAATTCTGTACACTCAGTGGTAGATGCTGCCACTTAAGTATAATGACATAATAGCCGACTTTAAAGGGCCGAGGTGGCAACTCCAGTAGCTGAGCACTGTGGGAGTCGTGGTCTACATTATTGTCCCCCAACCCAGTCCTCAAAGCAGGATTTCGTAACTACCACTATCTATTCCAATAGGAGATTCCACAACAGGACCATTTAAATGTTTTGGGGAACCACTGGACAGCTGCTGGAGGTCAGGCCGTATCACTGTGCCAGTACCAATTCTACTTTCATACATTTCATAGTTACATTTTATGCATGGCCCCAATTTCTACATGCCTGGAAGAATGAGTATTATTTTCTATTGTTTTTTTTATCTTGCCAATAGTTCAGCTGTTACATATTATTGTAATAATCTGCTTTACTAAGCAATTGCTATGTTTCCTATATCTGTGTCTGCAAAACTTCCGCTGCTGCAACTTATCGCAATAACCTGCCTTTTTAAGCAATTGCTCTGCTTCCTATCTCAATATCTAGACCAGACTTTAACAGCTACATCTAATTGCAATAATGTGCCGTCCTAAGCACTCTGCGCGCTTCCCTGACTATTATTTTGGGCTAGGTTTGCCCTCTGTTTACTTGGTAGTCAATGTTCAATCAGATAACTGGTACAGGGTGTGAATCTGTGAATACTTCTGGTATCTGTTAAATGATTTAGATCTGTTATTCCTTCAGGCCCCCTGCATAGCCCAGCAGAGCACATTTTCTGGGTAAAGTTAAAGGTGCTGTTCCACTTTAAAAAACAACATCATTTGCTTTATCTATTATTCTGCTTGAAGGCTTAGTCACACACAAAACAGAGAAGCTTTTAGGACACTAAGAATTGTCTATGGCAACAAACTATCAGTACCTGCTTTTCTGTCCCAAAACAATTAAAGAGTTATTTTGGAAAGGAGCAATGCATTTGATAATATAGGTATGTTGGTGCAATGCTGTATTTTGTTGAATTCAGCAGAGTATATGGAACAGCACCTTCATAGTGCACCTTAAGACTGGTTTGCAAGGAAAGGGTGTGTTTGTGTGTGTGTGGGGGTTATTATGCTACCCAGCAATTAGGTCTCCAGCTGTAATTCAACTATAACTCAGTATCATGTGCCACAGGTGTATAAACTTTTGAAAATGTCCAGCCGAGTTCTTACTGATGGTTACGATCCGCTCAATTGGGTTTTACCCAAGCAGAGTCCGCTTTTCCGAGAATAAGTGCGATCAAGCTGAAGAAACCAGAGTGTAAAGTAGCCATGATTTTATTATACCACCATCCACGTGGATCCATCACTCGTGTTATTAACGTGTCTCCCTGGCTCAGCAACTTACATATGTCCCTTCTCTGTAACAATTGTTTAGAAGTTGGTAGACCTGGACATAAAGAGAACAAGACAATGCAGACCACTGCTCAGCTCATGGAGACAGCTTGTGAGCAAAGTTACAGACAGAGAGAAGAAGATGCCACAAGGGTCATCTTCTGCAGGTTGATACGTAGGTTGCAGATAGATAATGGATTGGGCAGCCACGTAGGTCAAACCCAGGTAGAGCATCCACCAATCTTACCTTTATCGCAGTTAAATTATATAGACCCTGGTTACTGCAGTGATGGCTACCGCAGTCACTCTTGGAAAGAGATTTTCTCTACAGATCCAACAAACAAAGACGAAGAGTACATATGTCATGAAGTGTCAGTATAGTGGTATTGGGACTTTGCAGCTCAGACTGTGGTTAATTGCTCTTACTATTTCGTATTTACTTTAGCACAGCAATTATTGTAATTACTGATGTCTCTGATTGGGGGAGAAAACCCATAGAGTAGCAGCCATAATGTGTATCATAATGTTTCTGTTTTAGATTAAAGGGTGATATACTCTGACATTTACAAATATTCCAACATATTAAATATCTTGACATTGTGGCCAGAGGCGTATCACATGCAATAACCGGCCCAAGGAATGTCTATTGGCGCATATTGCATTATACATTGAGAACAGTACTATTTGTAAACGAGAAAACAAATACTAGGTTAGACGGCCGTGAACATTATGTACATTGCCTCCCAAAAACTGACAGTTCAGGTCCCACGTAAACCTCCATAGAATCTGCATCTTCATGTATTAAAATGAATCAGGAAAACTAAGCAGAGTTCACTTCCATAGTGATTCTGTAGATGTGTTAATGCTGTGTTTGATATAATGAAGCAGCGCATGATCCTTTTTATATCGGCTACTGTTTAGACGCAGGCCTGTCCCCCAGCTATTTTCCATACAGGCGCACCTGCTAAACTCATCGCCAGTCAGCTCCAGTGCTCTAATGAAACCCCACAGCGCGCATGCACTAAAAGCGGTCCTATTTGATTCAGTGGGAGAACCTTCCGGTCACTAAAGTATTTTAATATGTATTTGTCTTAGAATAGGTCGCTGGGACATTCAACTGTCCTTTAACTAAGGATCCTCAAGTGTGGATCTAAACGTAGCAGTCTTTAAACATTAAACTGTCCCATAACTAAGGATCCTCAAGTGTGCATCTAAACGTAGTGATCTTTATTATTATCTTGTATTTATATAGTGCCAGCAATCTACGCAGCGCTTAATACAATACATATATTCAAGGGGTATGACAAGATGAGAATTGACAGACTAAGATAAACCGATACATTAGGTGGAGAGAGCCCGGCTCGCAAGCTTACAATCTTTGAACATTAAACTGTCCCTTAACTAAGGGTACATCAAAACTGTGGTCTTATAAACTAAAGCCAATGTTTTCTGTGCCCAGTCATGTACTTAAACCCCAAAGAAGCCCAGAAGAACTTTAGCTGAACTTGGTAGATGATGTCAGCTGTGCCGAGTCCCCACTGATGAACCCGAAACCTACGTTCCACTGAACTCCGCGGAAACCCACCAAGAAAAATGCATGTAACTGTACGCTAGCCTGGCACCGAGGTAACAAATAACTTTGTAGGGGCTGTTGATAAATAGCCGGGGCCTTATTCACTTTCCTTACTTGATCTTTGTTACATTATCATCAATGTTTCATGTAATCATTTACGATGACCTCAACAGCAATCGGGTTTTAATGTGTTGTTTTCCTTATAACTGGGGAAAACCATCAATTTCACCCTTTAGCATACCAGAGAAACCAGTATCCACTCCCTGTGACCTTGGATGCATTCCATTAACTTTCAGCGCACTCGATTCTGAGCTCCGTGGGTTAGTAACGCGCTGCGTACAGAGCTGCCGGCTCCGGGCAAGATACGGACCAGAAGGAAATAGCTAGCAGCGCACGTGAGGATAACAAGCATGCGGACTTCATGTGACTAATGTGTGTTTCGATCGCCGTGCGTTATATGCATAGGTTTACTTTGTTGTGAAACCTTATATTTTTGACACACAAAACATAGGGGGCAGCATTACATAAATACCAGCTGTCAGGAAAGGTTTGTAAATCCATTACAGATCAAACCCATGCAGCCACCCGTTAGGGAACGAAAAACACTCAAATGAAGCATTTGGGAGTAATTTGTGGGGTGGGTGGTATTCGGCAAAACAATGCGTGATTTACCCCGCTGGCACGTCGTAGAATAATGAAGCTGGACACCTAACTGCGGGTTCCCCTTTACTGGGTATAATGCTTTAATGCATTATATATATATATACATATATATATATATATATATATATATATGTACATTTGTGCTGTGTACTAGAAATAAATCTTTACCTTTTACTAGTAATTCATACATGCAGCGGCATCAGTGAACATTGTGTGTGTTTGTATATATGTGTGTGTATATATGTACACATATATATATATATATATATGTACATATATATATACACGCACATTGGGTTACTCAAAAAGTTCGCCTATGTTTTCCTATGTTTCAATAATTTCATTCTTTATTTTTTTCCCAGTTTTTTCAGTTCTTTTGCGCAGACCCCTTTTGCCGTTCTTTTCTGTATCCACGTACCAGTCTAGGGTGCGATAACTAAAAGGAGTGCTACGACTTATATTATTCATTATATACAATACATACATTTAAAGGGTATGGAAAAACTAGATTTGACAGACAAGACAAACCGGTACATTGCGTAAAGAAGGCCCTTAATTATATATATATAGATACATACACACACACTAATATATATATATATATATATATATATATATATATATATATATATATATATATATATATATATATATATATATATACACACACACAGACACACACACTATATATATATATATATATATATATTTATACACATACACACTATATTTATATATTTATACAGACACACACTATATATATATATATATATATATATATATTTATACAGACACACACACACACTATATATATATATATATATATATATATATATATATACACACACTACAATGTAGCACGCTGTCATTATTATAATCCGTGCTCTAATATTTAATGTATATAATGTATCCTAACTATATACATCTCTATAGGTGTGTTTGGCCTGCAGCATTACATTGTATCACACACATGACTGCCGCGGCCAGCTCTCTGGGGAGGAATAAGGGTGTCTGCCTGTGTGTGTTCACATCTCTGCTCGGGGAAGCTAATTCCCTCTGTCTCCACACACACTGTAACCTAAGAAATGCAAATGGATGCAGGTGTGCGGGCCCCGGAGCGGCTCACAGGGGCCGAGGTGACGGAATGCAAAGCTTCGCTTCTCCCCTCTCTGCCCTGATTGACAGGCCGCGTCTCCATGGCAGCCGACTCGGCGGCGCCGGCTCAGGGACAAGAGGCTCTCGGAGTGGGCCGGCCATGAATGGAGAGGGGAAGAGGTGCGGGGAGGGGGGGAGCTGACGTCACAGGGGCTGGCGCCAGAGAGTCTGCAGGCAGCCCCGGCTTCTCTCCCGCTCATTCTCTCTCTCCCTGCCGGTCGTTTGGTGCCAATTCATCACCTGTCAGGGGATCACTCAGGGGGTGTCATGCGAAATGTACACAGCTGCGAGAACAAAAAAGAGGAGGGAAAGAAAGAAGTGGGGGAAGAAAGCAAGTCACCCCCCCCCCCGTCCAGTCGGGCCAGATGTGTGTGGAGGGGGGGGAGTCAGAGAGTCCGAGTCCACATCACACACAATAATAAAAACCCTCTTTAACAAATTACTGCCCCTCCCCCCTGTAATGCATCGGCATGTCATAGCTGCCTGCACACCCGATGCTGGACTGCTTTTCCCTGCCTGGGCAGTTGTTTGGAAGCAGATGGTGTTCTCTGCGAGAATAAAAGCCTCACAATGCAGCGGGGCAGATCCTCTCCGGGGCTGTGTGTGTCTTTTTCCCACCCAGATTTCTCACATACCAGCGGCGGCGTCTGCGGTAACTCCGAGCTGCCAGAAACGTCCCAAATTCTGTGCGAGGGTAGAGTTTAACCCTTTGGGTGTCAGCGGCACACGTTCCTGGTGCTTTCATTGGTCAAAGTACCCTGTGGACTTGTTTGCCTGGCAACGCCTGAGTTAATTGCCCATAGAATGCCAGGACGGAGAAGGGGGTACTGTGCATGGCACACGAGGGGTTAAAGATAACCTTACGCAATTGTGTTTGATTCGTATCCATCCGCTAGTTACGAGACAGACAAAAAAAAAAACTCCAGGAAGGTATTTAAAGGGTTAAACGAGCCGTATAGGCTAATACCCCAGCTCGGGGGTTTTAGTAGAACGATTACTACTTCTAAAAGTACATCGATGGGTCACTAAACATAATGTATTATTATTCATTGGCTCCTATAGCGCCATCATATTCCACAGCGCTGTACAATTTAATATGAAGGGTCCCGGCGTCCCCGAACCTCTGTATTTGGCCAACGCTGACAGAGCTGCCCTTAGGACTATAAACTCCCATCAAGCTCAGCCAGCCTCCTGCTGCAGAAGGGTGATGAGTGAGGCGAGGGTGCAGTAGAGACAATGAGGTCAAAGTAACATGAAAAGCGATGGCGCCGGGGAACGAGGTCACGGGGTGCCGTTAGCCAACATTATCCAGATCTCCCGACGACGGTACTACCCGGCGCAACTGCTTCCTCAGCCCTGGCGTTTGGCCCGAGAGCCGGACTGCGTGGATACCTGATGGCCCCTGCCAGTGTATAAACTATATGACCTCCCTCCAACGCCTTGCATTCTAGAACTGCTTATCTGCCCTACAAGCTCTCCATAGATACAGGACAGGATGATGGGAATTGTAGTCCAACCAGCCCTGCCTGTCAGCGGGTGCGGGATTCGGGTAGAAGACGAGACGACTGCATTTGCGGTGTTTGTTTTGAAACTTTAGCTGCGTCGAGGGATCCCACGTCCAGCGATGTTCTGGACGGAGAAACACGCTAACACCACGCAGGGAGAGCCGGGACTCTCAGGAGGCGCATCTGCTCATTCCTCCATCCTCTCCGAATTCACAACATTCATTGTGATACAAATACAAGAACTCATTAACCCCTTAATTACTACAGACGCCCAGCTCCACTTTCCAATCACTCAGTATCGCTTAATGAGAGGGTAGCTGAACAGTGCTTACAGTGACAGTGTGATAGATAAGTGGAACAGCCTCCCAGCAGAAGTGGTAGTAGCTAATACAGCGAGATCATTTAAACATGTACGGGATAGACATAAAGCGCTATGGAATCTGCAGGCGCTATATAAACATAATGCGCGTTCAGTATGCAAAGATCCTGAAGGATGAACGGATAAGATCTATTGCCTTAGTAATTGCTAGGAGGGGCCTCGTTCTGTTCATGAAGCCGTGGATCCTGTCCGTGTCCGCACGTTACACGCATGCAGGGCGACAGGCATTTAGGGCGAGCGTTCGTGAATATGGATGACGTCACGGCTTTGTTTCTCCCCGTGCAGCGAGATGCCCAGTAAATCTTCCGAGCCCAGGAACCTGTATGTTGGAGCGCGGGAGGCGGTGAGTATCTGGTGCAGAGTTAATAGGATGTCACTTTTAACCCAGTGAGCGCCAAGGAAGCGGGGGGGGGTGCCCCGGCACACGCATGGTTAAGCGGACAGTGCCTCATAGCTTAACACGCCTGCTTGAATGGTAATTGTGGGAATGAGAAGATGTTTGTTTACAGGCAGTCCATCCCTGCGCAGGCACTGTTTGGAGGCATGATGTCGCCTGTCACAACAAAATCTGTTCCACGGAGCGCGTACAGCTAACACCAGCGATATATGTCGTACCCTACAGGCTTTACGGGGGCTTCTCCGACGCCTGTGACCTCCGACGCCTGCTCACCAGCCTACATCAATATGGAAAGCAGCTAAACCCCCCCCCCCGGGGTCAGCATGGGAGCGTGATGAGTGCCCCCCGCCGTCCCGCACGCCCAAACAATATCACCCCTCGCAGTACACAACATGAGCGCGGCGCTCCCAGCGAGAGCTTTTCTACCGAATCACTGCAACATGTATTCACTAAACACAGAGGGCGGGAGAGTGTGCGAGAAGCTTGGGTTTCATCTCCTTGATGGTATTATACAGTATATTATTTATTGTTTTCACCCATTGAATTATGCATTGTACAGGGCCACTCAGCTCCTCGCCAGTGCAAGCGTTGGCACTTCATAATGTATAGCGGGGCGAGAGCGTTAAAAAGGCAACTCTGTGGCCAACGCTCCCCTTAGTTAATAAACCCCCATGAGAATATCTGCAATGTCCGCCCCAGGTTTTTTTTTCTTTTTAATGACTTTTCTGAATGGTATTAAATCCAAATCCATTGAAATGAAAGTTTTTTTGTTTTTTTTTTAATAGGGCACTTTGGGGGATTAACATGACGGTCCAAGCCCCATACCACGTAAAGCACTGTATACATTTTAGTAACATTGTAAATAAATTATAATAAACATACCGATACAGAAACTATTGTATGCACAGAATGGGGAATCTCTGCTGCCATCCCTGATTTACCGACAGCCCGGATCGGGTGGCGTCACCTGATGACGTCTCGGCTGGGTTGCGGCCGTCGGTGGCGTTCTTCCGAGGTCCTCGTCTCCAGGTGTGGAGTGCATGGACTGCATGCGTCGCACCGCGTTATAGATAATGCCCATATCCTCTATAAGCGTTTTCACGCCTGATCTCATTGTATTTTTTCAACAATAATATATAACCCAGTCGTCACTCATTACCCACACAGGGAGACAGACTAGTTCTTCTCTAGACTGTGACATAACTACACATAGAATCTGACTGCAGATGTGCCTGTCTCATGGATGTTTAAATTCCATTACTGTATTAGCCTCTACCACTTCTTCTGGGAGGCTGTTCCATTTATCTTCCACCTTCTCAGTAAAGTGAAAAACACTTCCTTATTTTTATATCTATTACATGACCTACCTAATGTTTTTGATCATGCGTTGCCCATGAGCCATGTCTTAATTAATTAACATACCCCCATCACACGGAAGTATACGTTTGCTTCATTCCCTGTTCTCGACAAATTAACTAGTTATGTAATGGGAGCAGAATCGGTCGTAGTCACTGACTGGAGTTTATTAAAGTATTTTATTTTATTTTTTTGACATTTTTAAACTTTTTTTTTTTTAAGTCCCCTGTTCTAACTAAGCACAGTGATATATCAGGAGCTCTGTATAATAAGCAATCCAGGTGCGAAGTGGTTAAAACGGAGCAATCACAGGAAACATTCCATTGGTTGCTATAGTGATTGCACCAGAGTTGCCCCAATAGTATATAGAATGTGAAGGTACGCGTTAGCACGAAGTTCCTTTCATTTTATAGCATTTAAACAATGACTAGCTAGCATTGGACTGAGTTTATATATATATATATATATATATATATATATATATATATTATATATATATATATATATTATATATATATATATATATATAATATATATATATATGTAACCCTTCGTGTCCCAATTAAAAGCTGCATATATATTAAATACATTTTCATTTGTTTAAACGACTACCTAGGGACAGAGCGTTTATATATATATATATATATATATATATACACACAGATATGTGCGTGTGTGTGTGTAACCTTTTGCGTCTAAATTGATTGCTCCACATATATTACATACATTTTCATTCTGGAAAGGGGGAAATGATTAATAGCAAAATTTGCCGATGCAAATCTTCTATTCTCGCCCAAGAAATCATTACTACATTTTCCCCATCGCATAGGATCTCTCCAAAGGATCCATTGTCATCGTTCTCCAGGAAGAGCATTCTATAACTCTACGCCCTAGATTTCGACATAAACCTCTGGGTTGGACAGCGTAGGGCACATGGCCCTCCTTACCTTGGCACAGCATCGCCGTTCTTTTTTTAAACATATTATTAATAGCCTCTTATCATGTTTTAAAATCTTCCCTGCCGGGGTTAACTGCGAAGGCAGCCGAGCGTAACTGAAATAGTTAAAAAAGTACAATTAAGAAATATCTATAACGATCAAACGTATGAAGCGTCCTCTGCAGTAACGCGATTAACCGTCAGTAATAGATTAGGATAAATCCACCGCACATATGTTCACCGAGACAGCGCGTTCTTCGAATGATGCACCTAACATCGTTTAAAAGCCATTTAACCCTTTGGCTTCAAAACAAAAAGGTAAAGTGAAGCATCTCTGTAGATCTATATTCTGATAGAATATTTTTTACAGAATGAGTCTAATATTCAATAAAACGTGGAGGGGGGGAATTTATGTTACAAACATACTTGAGAGTAATTAATATTCATGCGAGAAGTTTTATGAACTGTAAAAACTTTGGTGTTGGCTAACACCCTTCATTCGAAGGTCACTGGCACACACGTGACGCTCCTTCTGATACACGCTTACTGTATGCACACCTGCGGAGCCATTCTTTATAGGCGCGTTTACCGAAGTAGACGACGTCGTAAAAAAATAAAATAAAGGAATGATCAGTTGCATGTTATAGCGATGCTGACAAACATACAGGTGCGCAGAAGGAAGCTTTCCCAGGCAGAGTCACCGGAGAGAAGGAGATCCGCGCCGCCCTGCTTACGGACGAGATCCGGATCCTGTAACCGCACTCCGCGGAAAAATCACGGAAGAATCTTCAGTCGCGTTACCTGATATGTAAATCGGGAAACACCGGGAGGCTTTTACTCAGCTACTGATACGTGTTAATTATAGCAAAGGAGATCATCTTTGCACAGCAGGTGTATGGTACCGTCACAGGTCCTTTAAAGTCAGCAATACAACGTAAGATCAGAAGGGCATTTTATAACCCGAGCTTTCTATAAGGCTTCGGGAATACAATATCTAGGCTGGACTCTTTCCTGAGCTGCCCAATATATTGGGGGTTTTAAAAAAATATATATATATATAATGATCATTTCATTTTAGGGGAGTAGAAATCGACGCAGTAACATGTAATACACACCTGCTGTAGAAGGGATTTTTTTTTTTTATGTATTTTATCCACTATTTTATTATTTTTTTTATTAAATTGAGGGATTTGAATCTGGCAGTACATACAGCTCTGGACAGATAAGATCTTTTACTTTGGTTTAAGAACTGACAATCTAATATTTGTGTGAAATCCCCCCTAAACAGAGCTAGAGATCGTAGCCGACGTCACCCGCTTCTAGTTTTGGACGCTAATCCTTTTTTCAGAAGCTGGCCAAGAATAGGAGTCGGAGTCTAACGTGAAATAAAAAGGGCTTGTAACTGATGGCTTTTTTGGTAGTTGCTAGTAAATGCCTCCCAATATAGATTAAAGGAGGAATTCATATGAAAAAGGCATATTTTAGTTTTTCACTTATTAATGTAATATAAATATTATCGCATAGCACAGCATTGAAAAAGTAGTACTAAGTGGTCAAGCAATGTATTAGGAAATAAGGACCTCGTTCAGATCTGGGATTTAAATCCTGCACGGCGGTATCTAGCGGCTGAATCGAAGATATTGGGTCCACATGCTCAGGGATCACGCTAGCCCATGTTTCTAATCTGTTTTGACAATTCATTTGTACCTCCTGCTGTGTCTCCTCAAAACTACTCGGCAGCCTTTACAGTTTAAAGAGGTAAATCTGTCAGGCTGCAACGCGTCCTTCCTTGGCTGTGTGTAGGGTCTTGAACCTCTACTATTACCGCATCAATTTGTTACACTTTAAAGACACTCAGTGTCAGCCTATAGTGCCAGCATGAGATAAATGGAACAAGATTAACCTCATACAGAGTCAAGGAAAAATAAGGCGGCCTCCTGCCTGCTTTCACTTCTCCAGCCCTCGCGAGCGGAGATGCTTGTCTTATTACTCAGCTGTCATTGTGCACGGATACGCGGGGTCCGGGTGATGCACAACGCTATTCACACACACGGTACCAGCACACATCCACGTAACCAGCTGTATTACCACTGTATATACTGGGCGGAAATTAACCATCTGCCAGGGGTCTATGGCCATCATGATCAACAATCCAAAAAATCCCATTATACGCTCTGAATGTACGGAACTGTGTGTGCAATCATCGCGTTGGACGTTTCAGTGAATGAGGACGAAGCTGCCGAATGACGGCAAAGAACAAAGTACATCGATCAGGTTCATGAGAATGCACATAAGGGAGAAAGAGATAATTGTTAAGCTCCTATCCCAACAGACTGTATATATTAGAACATACGTTTGAGTACAGAGTGAACATATAAGGATCCCGGTATACGGGGCAGTTTGTGAGGTCGGGGTTAAGATTGGCAGAGGCTATTGGGGGAGACATGCTTGGACCCAGCAGCGCGATGATAGATCAAGCAGCCCAAGTTGTGTGAGAGCGCCCGTTGCTAGCCGTTGTTTACTAGCGCAGCTGTGATGATGCAGACGCTCCTCCTCACGGCAGTAATTGGTTTAGAATGCGGAAGGGATTCACGTTCTTTTTTTTATTTCAAAAAGTACACAATAAAACACAAACCATATTAAGCAGAAACAGAACGCGCAGAACACATTGGGCAAAGGATAACATAACATATTGCATCAAACACACACGCTAACCATATCACGAAAAACAAATCGTACAAATAGCATCACGCAAAGGATTGCAGCGTTACTAAAGCATAATGAACATATAAGATAGATGCTAGGGTGCACTATTGGTATATTACATCTGGAATTATATTATTTGTCCAATATATATATATATATAGCGTGTATAGTCTCAGGAGAGGCGTAATAGTGATTAAAGTGCCATTTACATTAAAAGAGAGGAAAAAATGTAGTAAACTCTAAGTAGAAAAAAACACTTCGTTTTCACCCAACTTTGTTCCATGGAGGCAAAGATTTCAGTTTGGCCGTTCTGCAGCATCTTCCATTTTTTTGCAGGACTCCATCTATATTTAAAATGTTGCAGTCGTAGCGTTTTTAAGGTTTTCATCCAGATTCCCGTTTGGAATGAGAAATCTGGGATGATCCGGGTATCTTTTTATTTATCTTTCGGAAGTTTATTTTCTCTGTTAGCCTTTAGGAATGATTAAACCATTTACTATGCCATCTCTAGGATTTTCCGCCCCGGAACGTTCTTGGGCTTGGTCGAGCGGTGATATCTCTCCATCTTCTCGATTTCCAGTTAGAAGAATATGATTTTTTGATTTTTAATCAGGGGGACTTTGAGGGAGAACCTCCTTTCTTACTCTTCCTCCTTATATAAATTAAGTCTGTTTCTCCTTTTCTCTTCTCCTTTAGTATCTATTTCTTATCTATCTTTTACCATTTTTTTTTAATTACAGGGCTGTAGCTTTCAGCCCCCCCTCCTCTAGAGGGTTAATTCCCTTTCCCTCTCGGTGTTTGATGCTTGGATTGTATTTTAGGTATTTAAATCCCGAGACTGTATGTTTTCAAAAGTATGGTTGCAAAATCTCCTATTTGCTTTTAAACATAAAATAGGCTTGTTGGAAATCAGCCCAGTAGAGAATAAAAGGGAATTTTCCCAAAAACTAATTTGCAATCCAGTAACAAAGTATTGTGGGCCCTTTGCAGCTAGCGATTGATAATTGGAGTTGATTTTTAACCCCTTATTTCACAGATAGGGATATCTTGGATACTCATCTTGGATATCTATGCAGCCTCCACGGCATGTTTCAATAACTTTTCCCTCATAGTTGTGACAGAACTTTCAGCAGCTGCTGTAGCCATCCCTTCGTATCCCCCCCCCTTCATCTCTGTCTGTCTGTCTGTCTCTCCAGTATCATAAATCGGTCACTCCCTCCCTTAACTGCCACCAACTTCAAAGGATGAAAGTGAGTGCTTCTCCTGCAGTTTCTCCTCTCCTCGCTTGTGTATCCGTAATAAGCGTCTGCAAGCAAGCGATTCCACTTGGCTGCCTGTCAGGACAGCGTAGCTGCACTTCTCCAGCCGGAATCCATTAGAAGCATCTCTCTCTCATCCCCCGCCCCTTGGAGCGTGCCTGCCTCTTTACGTCATCACGCTCCCCCCTACCCGGAAGGGATTTACATTCTGTGAATCCCATTCCCAGCCAATAGCAGGGCGTGGCCTGTAATAGACACATTGTCTCCAGCCAACCAGCAGACAGTAGAACGGCTGCTTGTCAGGCACCTCGTGCTAAGCTATATAAGGGAGAGCAGAGCAGCGCTGCGTTCATTCTGAGCCAGTGAGATCAGAGCAGTGCTGCGGCAGGACACAGACTGAGAATATAAAGCGGATCACGCTCGCGTCTGTGCGTGGGAATCGGCAGCAAATACAGTCCCGTTCTCTGACACTATGAAAGCTTTCAGCCCAGTGAGATCTGTCCGGAAAAACAGCCTAACGGAGCACAGCTTGGGGATATCCAGGAGCAAAACGCCAGTGGACGACCCCATGAGCCTCCTGTACAATATGAACGACTGCTACTCCAAGCTGAAGGAGCTGGTGCCCAGCATCCCGCAAAACAAGAAAGTCTCCAAGATGGAAATCCTCCAGCATGTCATCGATTATATCCTGGACCTGCAGATGGCTCTAGATTCTCACCCCAGCATTGTCAGCCTCCATCACCCCAGACTGGGACCAAACTCCTCGTCCACAAGAACCCCACTGACCACCCTAAATACAGACATCAGCATCCTGTCACTGCAGGTACGGAGCTAGCCCTGTACCCACACCTTGTCACTCACGTGGAATGCAAGCTTCATCACTCTCAGCCAGCCCTAGGATGACTGAGCGTGATGAGGGCTGTACTCCGCTCTCGTCACTGCTGAATGACTTGTGCCTTTATGAAGTGTCACTGATCCCATCTAGTTACACTGCTTGTATTCTCTGTTTGTTGCAGGCGTCTGATTTATCAGAATTTAGCACGAATGACAGCACGAAAGCTCTTTGTCCTTAAACAAAATGGTGAGTGCCTGATCCCTGTTATATACCAGCAAATCGTAACACTGCGTTCGAAATGGGATTGTGCGGGGCTCCTATGTGGTCACATTACGATACATTGTTGCAACTGTTAATGTAACCTTTGGGGGATACTGGGTTTAGGCGTTATTAACCATTCTGTATGATCTGATTGTTCCCGTCGGGTATGAGATATATTATCCCTGGCTACAAAAAAAAATCCTTTGTTGCCCTGTCCTGGCCAACAGAAGGCAGGATGTTTGTGTAAAGAGAGCCCCATATGTGCCATTACTGGGCTTCTGTCTTCGTTTTTTAAAGTGGCTCCATTTAATCAAGTAATTGGTGCAAGCAGTGGACTGGCGCCTGCATTCATTGCAGTTAAATAGACCCCCCCCTCCCTTATCATATGTTTTTATTTAACGTCTGCCTTGCTGGACAGACTGGGCTTCTTTAATCCTAACCCCCTTTATTTGCTTAATGTCAGCGAATCGTTATGATTTAACTGCTAACATTCCTGGTGGTCTGGGTACCAAGTGACACATTTTCACAATCCCATGACAACTTTGATGCAGACTAAAAAGATCTTTTATTCTTGGTGGGGGGAACAGGGTTTTTTGGGGTGTCTGGGACCCAAGATCCAAAGCTTGTAGGAAATGTTCCAGGAGGCAAGGGGTTAAGACACAGCCTCTGTTACATCTGGAGCACTAGGTTAGCCCCAATGAGTGTTTGGTTAAATGTTCAATGTGGCTTCCTTACTGGCGCCAGTCTGTCTGCTCATCGCTTCCACTAAACCCTCCTTCTCTCAATCTCTTGCAGGTGTTCAGCTGACTGTATTTTTTTTTCTTGCACATCATGGCTACAAGACTTCTTTTTATTATTTGAGTGCTGAATTTGTACAGCTTGTGAAAGAAGTGGGGGAGATCAACGTGGCTATGAAAAAAGGGACTTGCATCAGATTTTTTTTAAAATAAATATATATATATATTACCCCAACACCATTTCCCCCCCCCACCCCAGAATTCTCAAAATCAAGCTCTTTTTGGACTGCTTTTAGTTATTTATGAAAGACTTTATTATACGGTCCTTTTCCAACACGGGGAAGGCTTAATAATCTACTATTATCTCCTGCATGGGGATTGAAAGTTTAAAAAAGTGTCAAGGGATTTGGCCACTGTATCCACCTTTTCTAAAAAGGTACAGTACCTGGCGAGGAGGCGATCACAAGTATTCGACGATCAAGACTTCTGCTCGGACTCTGACATGGGAACTGAATGCTATTATTGTACATAGCTGATCAAGACATGGTGAATTCCTATTTTTTTGTTTTTTTTTCCTCCCCCTTGTACAGTGGCAGAGATCTCATTTCTGCAAATGTGTATGATGTACTTAAATCATGCTAAACTTTTTATAAAAGTTTGGTTGTAAGCTTTTTATACAGAATAAATCGATTGTGTTTATTGAACTGTGACTTATTTATTCCGTTGTAAAACTTCTTGAATCTTTTGTCTGTTAGAATGCGAGGTCAGAGCTTTTTTCTGTTGTCCCTACATTGTGTGATCTGTGCCAAACCCATAGATATATATATATATAGATATTATAATATATAATGATGATCACATTCCATTATTCAGACGTAAATGATTGTCTAACAGACTTTGAACTGTTATTAAACAAGCTCAATGTATTAACTCTTATGTTGCTATTAAACTTGATCCAATGTTACAGCGTAACTGGCTTGTAGCTGTCACTAAATGCCACCAGAACAAGGACATTCCTATAATCTATTTCTGAGTGTATTCACTTTCCCATAAATCCAGCCGAGGGGGGCTTCGAGCAGAGGGGGACAGGTCTGAATAACCATTATGTTCCTGATTAAACTTTGGCTGCTCCTTGAAAGGCTCTGGGTCTCCATCAGAATTGAATTAGCCTGTAATGGGACTCTCCTCCTTCCTAAATCCGCTTGGAGTGAGAGGGTTGTACCCCCCCACACACACACACTTTTACTGGGTGACTTGTGATTTATACTATATAGTATATATTGCATTAATGCAAAACTATTATTTCTATCGATATCTGCTTTTAATCTTGATCTGGGCATGTCTTTATTTAAAAAAAAAAAAAAAAAAAAAAAAAAAACTTTTCCTACAGATAAGCTTAAAAAAAATGTATATATTTAATTAAAAAAAAAAAAAAGCAATCCAAGTTTTTTTAATTGTCGCCATCGTGCAGAAATGTACAACTTCCATGCTACTGCTTGTAATAGGGTTACTGTATGGAAGGGTTAAAATCTTGACACTCCATTTAAAACCAACCTTTTAAACACTGCTGTTCTGTTGACTGAGCGTTATGGGAGTTGTAGTTGGCACTACCTTTGGTGCAGAAAAGTACCTGTCTTGGTATTTAGTGATTAAAATACATTAAAGCTGATAAGAAGTTTCTGGCGGAGTCACTGGTTTCAGACTTATTTTCTCACGCGAAATACAAACTGGTATGTCCCAGCAGAAGGGGTTAATGGTGAGTTGCATGCTGGGAGGACTCTGTGAAGGGCAGGCTGCTCACCTGTGTGCTGTAACACTTTAACCTGAGTTAAACAGGTGTCTGGGAGGCGCCGCTCAGTCTGGAGCCGCTGCCCTTCCTTGCCCTTGACATAAAATCCATCTCCCAGGCCTGGGAGCCACTGATCTCCTAATCCAAACACAGCCCTGACAAGTCAGCAGCCAGCCTGCCGGGGGAAGCCTTTTCATGGCTATCAGTGAACCCAAAACACAAGAGCTGCATTGACAAATAGCCACAGGAAAGCCCTGGGACAGATCTGCTAATCTCTGCTCCTCCAACAACACAAAAAGCACTCACTTGTCATATCAACAGGGATTGAAGGAGGCAATCTGGGGCCATCTGCAGACACATCTTCTATCACAGATCAAGAGTCTTCTGATGGGAACTACAACTCCCCCTCCCACTACTCACTGGGTGTCATTCCACGGTGTACTGGGCAGACAATGGGCCACTTCCCACCGAGGACACTCAATAGTCCATATGAATCGCAATGTTACTAGGTGTTTTTGGGTTAATCTCAATCCTGGGCTCCGGGAGTAATATATATAAATAGATATGTAAATGGTATGGACTATAAATAATAAATATCCTCTGGCAGCCAAGGGGTTAAGCGTTGTATCTAATGTCACCTTATTTGTCTTGGTCCCTCAATTCTAGTTTTAGTTAGCAAGGACAGTAAGAAGCCCTGCGTAACTTGTTGGCACTATATAAACTACAATAATAAAATTAAAAATCATTTCTAGTATGACACAGTTTAAATAAATAATAATATAATACTCTTTTTACAATACATCACATAGCCAACCTGCATGGTCCCACTTTACAAAAATATGTGGCACAAGGACAACTTATTTTATTAAAAGTCAGCTGCAACAGAAGGGCAGACGCTAATTTATAACAATTCTATGAAAAAAAGTTTCCGCTTCCTAAATTAATAAAATATTTCCTAAGAATAGTCTCATTTTGTAAGTAACAGAAATGGCTACATTGCATAGATATATATTATATATATATAAAAAAAGTGATGCTCACACCTGCCTTGGTAACATTTTATTTATTTATTTATTGACTATATAGCGCCATCATATTCCACAGCGCTGTATAATGGGTAAGCAGGATATAGCAAGCAGTGCATCACATAATGATTTGGACTCCCAGAAACTGGGAAATTTGGTAGGAAAATAATGTATTTCAAAATCTCAAACTTTCTGATGAGGACAGTGTGCTTTTTAAGTTTAGATGTTATTGATTTGTTGTTTTTGTAATAGTGTCTTCTAATGTCTATAAAGCAGCAGTAATGTCAGGTTACTAATAGATTCAAGTTTCGCAGCTCTCTGGCTCCCTCTAGCTGTTAATGGCTTAGTAGCAGCCGATTAACCCAGTTAACCCTGTACTCTCCATGCTGCTGAACTTCTTTCCTATTTTGCCAGGGATTGGAGGCTTACACAGTTCAGAGCCTTGCTTGTTCAAGCTCTCATCTTGTCCATAAAGGACAGGGTTGGTCTAAGGGGCCCCTAAGTGGACAAAGCACACAGACGCCACATAAAGTATTTAACCCCTTAATGACAAAGCCCGTACATGTATGTGCTCAAAATGCATTGTTTTCAATGGGTTTAGGGACCGCCCATTGTCCTTAAGGGGTTAAAAAATATGTAATGTATTTTAAAAAAAAAAGGCCATACATAATACATGAACCTCTGCTTTGGAGGGGAATTCCATTACCTATTCTCCTAGCTGCAGGAGGCCATTTTGCCACCCATGTGAAATGCCTCTTGTAGCCTGGAGTTCCTTCTAATGTCTGTAGGATGACTTCAATAGGTCTCAAGGCGTTACTGGTTCTCTACACAAACATATACACGCTATAAGTGGTTGTTGGGAAGCATGCAGGTTTACAATTGAGACAGACTTTTAGATTTCCTAATAATAATTTCCTTCTTGTCGAGTTAACACCACTAGGAGGATGACATTAATGTTGTCTACTATTCCCGAATCTCCTAACCTTCCTAACCATGGAAGTGGTGATCAGGCTAAAGCCAACAGCAGTTCCAGTTCTTAAAGAAGCACTGAAGTCCACAGGTTTGGGAGATGATTACTATTTAATGGGCCCCATCAACAGGCTCAAGTATAGCGTGTGCTACAGAGGGAGGATGAAGAGGATTTGGAACTAGTTTGATTGCTGCTCAAGTGGCTAATGGTATTAATTCATATTGAAATGTATCCACTGCACCGATCACCAGCTCCCGAGGGGAGCGAGGATCTCAAAAGTTATTTCTCTTTAAAGGGTAACTGCTACAGTTGAAATAAAACCATAACTGAATCCAGCAAGCAAGACCGAACCATCTAAGTTATTCAGATTTCAGTTTCCTAGTTTTAAAGTTCACCAATAGCAGGGTATTTCTAGCCTTTTTTTATTGTTATTTCCCATGATCCGTGCGTGAAGATAGCCCTGGAATCCTTCCCGGACTGTACCTGGATTGTTTATTGATGAGGCTGCATGGGGCAATAGACTGTTTTGGTGCAGTGAGTAGAGTATGACGTGACTCCTATACAAACAGTCCATCTTAGGTTGCTTGCTCAGTGGATCATGTGACCAAGTGTTGCTTCTACCCTGATAAAATCTAGTAAGCCTCTACCGTGTTTCCCCGAAAGTAAGACAGTGTCTTACTTTCTTTTTATCCCTAAAAGCCCCACTATGTCTTACTTTCGGGGTATGTCTTATATTGGGAAAAAATGCTTTCCTACCTTTCCTTTCTTCTTTCAGCTTCTTTTCCTCCTCTTCGCTCCTCTTCTTCAGTTCTTGTCTCCTTCCGGGTCAGAGGGCACGGACAGCGGTGGGCGCGGCTTCAGTGTTGTGCGCCGGGATCTGACAAGAAACCCCGGCGCACAACAGCTGTTGCCGCGCAGATCACAAGGGAGCGGTATCGGAGGTCTTTAACAGACCTCCGGCTCCCTTGAGTGATTTTAAGCCGGGTTGAACCCGGCTTAAAATCACTCAAGGGAGCCGGAGGTCTGTTAAAGACCTCCGATACCGCTCCCTTGCGAGCCTGCTCCTCCAGCGGCGGACATTACTGTCCGTCTCTGGAGGGGTGCCGGGTGCCGCAGGTTGGCACCCCCTGGAGTGTGGCGCCCTGTGCGGTCGCACACCCCAAAGGTCGGCCCTGCTCTAAGGGGCCGGCCTTAGGGGTCTGCGGCCGCACAGGGTTTAAATAAAAACATCGGGGGTTTTTTTCAACTTTATTTAACATCCTCCATGTTAAATAAAGTTAAAAAAACTTTATTTAACATCCCCCGTGTTTCCCCGAAAGTAAGACATATGTCTTACTTTCGGGGTACGGCTTATATTAGCTGACCCCTCTGAAACTCCCGATACGTCTTACAATCGGGGGTGTCTTACTATCGGGGAAACACGGTAAATAGCTTTGTCCTCCAGCTCAGAGCTTAATATATCAGGATGGGACAAAGGTTTAAAAGCAGGGCTTTAAGTACAATTTCATAGTAAATAGCCCAAAACGCTTCGAGACAACAGCCCCTTTCTCAATGTGCCTACGGTGTAAAATAAAGGTTTAAGGGGCACAAGTGCACCATATGCTGACGTGAGTGAGATGATTTTTTTTATTGTCATTACAGATTAATAAAAGAAGAAGAAAATAATTTTGATAGCAGGGCAGGACTGGCCTAACAGGAACCTGGAGATTTCCCGGTGGGTCGGCGGGTTCTGGGGTCGTAACGATGTCTATGCAGCCCAACTGCAACTGTGCGAGGAGACTTTCTTTTACTGCGCAGGTTCCTCCTTACCCTCGGCCGGCCTCGGACCAGAGAAATCTGTAAGCTTTAATTAATAAATGTGTTTAGGAGCAGAAATGGCACAAGCAGGCTGTTTAAGGGGAAGAGGTGGCACAGATTGGCCTTTTAGGGGCAGGAGTGGCACAAGTTTCCTGACACAGTGTGCAAACCCCGCATCGGTAAGCTGCGGGCCTGTGTTAGGCAGCCGTCTGGCCACATAGACATCAAAGTGGCCCCAGTGCTGCTCAATCAGCCCCCGGACCAGTGAAATCCGCAGGTGAGGTAAGGGGGTCCGGGAGGGTGAATGAGTGGATTAATGAGTGTATAAGTGTTTAGGGGCAGAGGAGGTAAAGGTAGGCTGGTGTGGCACGTAGACAGCTTGACCGAGCAATAAAATATACAGGACTGGTATCCAAATATTTCCAAGGCTGCTTCTCCTTCCCAGTCCGGCCCTGTTTGGTAAAAGGCGATATACTCTGCCATTTAAAGCTGTCTTACTTATCTTTTTGATTTACATATATTCAACGGATAAAAGTATTCTTTGATCAAATCGAATATTTTGGATCAGTTTGCAAGAGTCTTGCCTGCTTCAATATACATAATCATGGCAAAGTTATTTGAAGGGCTGCGTTGACCTTGTGCTGTGTTTGACTGAATAAACTATGCATCATACAGGACCTTTCATAGGAAACTCCTCAGTCATGGTAAATACAGGGAGTGGAAACTGCAACTCGACTGCAGACTCGCCACATTAGTGAATAAACCGAAAAGATGTGGATGTACCGTATTATTTGGTCTTAGTTGACGTATCCACTAAATGTCTGCTGTTTCATGCTGCCACCTGTTGGTAACGCGTAGAATGCACCTTATTGTCTTATATCAAGCTTACGGCTTTATCTGGGATTGTTCTCTCCAGCTGCCGGAAGACAACAACCACCATCGGGCTCAGACAGCACATTGGGAAATACTGGATACGTAAGCCATTTATAAAGGTTGGCCAGCTTGTATAACACCAACTGCAGCACAATATAATCTTTATTTAGAGGAAGAAATGGTTTAGCTTAATTAACCCTTTGAACAGTAAAGCAGTACAGAAAGTGATCTGGTGAGAGCAGCTCGTTCCTGTTTGCTGTATCTACAGCGGAAGACAATAGTCTTTATTCAGTAATACCTCTTATTGGGTCAAAAATGTAGAATCTTTCTCTGTGTATCACACCATCAAACAAGGGCGCTCATCTTCTCTTCGTCCAATACATCTATATCCATTTTCTTATTAAGGAGACATCAATAAATCACCACCTCCCATGTAAACCAAACATGGCTGATCTCTCTGGCAGTTTTTTCCTGGATAGGACACTTTTTAGTGTCATGAGAAAACGTACCGTTCCAGTTATCATTGAATCAGACAGTTGTCTGGTGGTGTTGGGGGTCTTTTCCACCGAGCTCTACCACGCAGGTCCCACCACCAGACTAGCCGCTTGGGCTGCGGGACATGCCACCAAACACACATGTGGGCACCGAGATACTGCCAGTGGTGGTGTTGTAAATGAGGATATATGATTGAACCCAATTAGTGGTTATATTGCACTAAATAATACTGGATATGGATTAAGTCTGTAAGAACCTTGGTGTTTTGCCATTTCTTTGTTGCTTTATATAAAACATATTAGCAAAGAGACAGCGATCCCACGTCACGTGAATGAGGAGTATGCGGTTCTCTGGTTACGGCTGCTGTAAAGGTAACGGAGTCTGTCGAAGCTTGAAATAAAATACAACAAGTCACGTTGACACTAATCATTTATTTTAATTTTGCACAATACCAAAATTTTACAGCACTTTTAAATACCAAACACTGTTTTCATGCAGGCTTAAGTAACACCATAACTATATGCATGCAACAGTCCAAAAGGCTGGGCAGTCCCACCGTTACAGGCTCTCTCTAGCGTAATACAGCAGTCCCCCCCATCCACTAAAACCTCTGTATAACTCCTCCGTAGCAGAGGTTTAGGGATTTCTTGGTCTGGAAGTGAAACGAATAATGTACACAAAACGTAATGGGAGAAGCTGCTGACCAACTGGCTGGAGTCTAACCCGCCTTGCAGTTGTTACTAGAAAGGAGCCGGCCTGCGGCACCGATCAGCAGCAAGGGTTAAAATATCTGCGGTGACTGCAGGTTTGGTTAAACACAGCCGGGAAGCAACTCGTTAAGCTTGTAATGTCACATAAGCCGAGTAAAGAGCCAACTGACATGACGGAATCGGTGATTTAGCTTGCGTCAGCTACAATAACCATGTTTTGTGATACACATTAACGACTTTTTGTAGTCAGTGTTTGTTCTGTGTGTTGGTCCAAATCTACAAAGACATTCAAAGCCTGACTGAATGACCATAATATACATTGGGAAGAATTATTGTTCTGGGAAATCAAGTCCCAGAACAATAGGTGTAGCATGGGGCTAGGTATATCACGGTGGTATATACCTAGCCCCATTGGTATTGGAGTTCACGGCCAGGCCCATAGAGGAAAGATAGAGGAAAGATGGAAGGAAGGCCTGCAGCCAACGAAAGACCGGGGAAGCCCTACACGGAAGCTGATGAAGTAAGCGACTGTCTTTCTGTCACGCGTGTAGGGAAATAAACCGCATCAGGCACGTGACTTAACTAGCGGTAAAGATTTTGGACGGCAAGACTTAACTATTTTCTGATTATGGGCAGAAATTCTCGCCTGCCTCCAATTACAAGGGTAAGTGTTATAAAACTACGGGAAGACGAGTGTGTTATACGGTCTATGTGATAACTGAAGAAAGTAACTTAAATTAATCCTAATACGTTACAGACTTGACAGGGTTCCTCCAGAAACTGAATGCAGGTAAAATGAATTAATGTTACCCTTAGAACGTGGTGTGCTTTGTAGATTACTATGCATGTTCTATGCCAACACCCGTAGGTACCAGTGTGATATAGATAATACTGATTTCCGGTGTAAATTACAGTTTCAGGTCCAGCCAACGGTGCTCCCAGATGAGCTTTATACCCCAAAGAAGGACTTAGAATAATGCATTTGGACATATGCTTCCAGCGTGGCCGGTGCCGGAAACCAATCTGTGTCACCGATCCCTATTTACGGCAGACACAATCGGTTGGCATATGCTAAGCGGACGTGAACATCGGTCAATACACCAGTATATTTCCCCATAAACGTTGGTAATTCAGCATGCAGGATTATCTCACAAAACACGTATGTGCCAGTAGCATGCGATCTGGACCAAGCCAATCACAAACACATTTGTAGCATTATCTGAAGGGGTTAAAAAGTGTATCCCACAACATTTAGATATTACATAGAATATTGAGGATTATATTTTCTTGTTTTTGGATTTGTTTAGTATCAGTGGACTGTATTAAGGCTATTCACTAAAGTGGGAGTTTGCACCAACTTCACTATGCAGTTTATGCGAGATCTTCGTGCAGGAATGGCTTGGCTGACTATGTATAATATATAAATAGTGTGGGAAAACCCTTCACAGATTAATTTATGCATTATGCAGGGTCAGTTCCCCCTACCATGAAGGATTGGTGCTCTATAATGCATAATAAAGTCTTTTAGTCGAAATGTTACAACTACAACTCCAATTTTAGTGAATAAACATCATATTAGGAATGTAGGTATTCATGAGCAGAACTAACCATACGACCGTCCATGGCTTAAAGAACATCCACTCGGCCATCAATCAGGTTCTCAACATGTCTCATCAATGGTTACTTCTGATGGAGCTAAGAGTATTCTCACATTTATTTAGCTTAATAAGATAATACTATTTAGCAGACAAGTATTTACTTTTGTTTTTTTTACCTATTGCTAACATTACACGTAAATTATGAAAATGATTTGTTACTAGCGGCAATTGGTTGAGAAATGTTAAGAAACTCTGATTAGAACACTATAGGGGTCCGCTAATAATAAATATACGCATCAACATCAGAAATGAAGCCAACAACCAGTGTGTTCTGGAACTAGTTTTCTTTCTTCTTTTTCACATACACAAGATGGTGCAATTAGTTGCTAAGTGGCTGTACTCGTTAATAATTTATGGCTGATGGACTTTTACATGTTTTCCAGTTCATTTTAAGAAAGGTTTGTTAAGGACCACAATTGGTTGGAAATCTTGGGTGACATGGGCAAGAAAGGAATGAATGTTGTAAATGAAGAATGAAGCCAACACACTGTGCGGATGTAAAACGTTCTTAAAGGATACTCTCTCTCTCCTCGGCAAAGCCGGCCGACTCAGATGATGCAACCGTGTGCAGTTCGGACGCATCTTTTGCCAGCCGACTGTATCCTGAACGCTGACCTCGCTTTTGAGTCAAGCGTTTCAGGTTCTCGTTCTGGACAGGACTCGATCCGGGAACTACAATAATTGGGGACTCTTCTTTCGCCTCCCCGGTGTCGTTAAAGGCTTGGTTTGCGGTGTTATTGTTTAGGGTAACTGTGCTCGGGGTGCGGTTCAGATTGTAACCTTTCTGACATGAAGGCCAGTTTTCTTCTGGGCTGCTCGCAATAAGACTACTCTCTGATGGGCTTTTCTTGTCTTCAGAGCAGATTGACATGCGTGCTATAGCAGGGTCTTGAAGACCACTCAAGCTATTCGGTATTCCCCTCTTCCCTCTGTAGCGGTCCTCATCAAGCTCAATCAGGTTTGCTTTTTCGAGTTGGGAATCATCCGTGGCCTCGTTATTGAGAGAATGATTTGGCGAGCTCTCGTTGGATCGGACACCCGAGTCAGATGAATCTTTCTTATCAAGGATAGCGTCTGACAGATACTCTTTTGCTTTGATGAAGGGCCTTACAGTATCAGATGCATGGTCAGGAAGTTTCTTATCTGCTGCGCTACCATCAGCCTTTTTGTCTTTACCTTCCTTAAGAAGGGGAGTGTTATCGGATTCTTCGGTCCCAGATTCATCTTCGTCACTCGGAAGCTTCTGGTAGCGTAGACCGGTTCCCTTAAGTTTCAGATCTGCTCCCTGAAAAAGGCCGGTTCTTTCTGCGGACTTCTTACCGGGAAGGAGCTTGGACACAGACTGATCGGACTTCTCGTCTTCTTCTGTGATCGGGTCCAAGGGTGAAGCATCTGTGGTAGAAACCGTTGATGATGTGTAATCCACAACATCGTTTCTTTTCAGCACAAAAGACTTTCTTCCGTCTTCCGGTTTAGGCTCGCTGTCTTTCCCCTTGTCCTGCTCTGCACTGGAATGCAGAGAACTCACCGACGTACTCTGCCCCATATAATACGCACCGGAACTCATTGGAGAGGACCTGCCGCTTACAGTCGAGGAACCTGCGCCACCTTCAATTTGTGCCATGTGAGCGATATATTCCCTGTATGCATCTCTATACTCGGCCTGCACTTTATCAGTAAGCTTGGTAATTTCAATGCTGGATTCTTGTGAATTAAGACTTGATAAACTTGGAGTTCTGTGTGCTTTTCCCTGCAAAACATAAGAAAAAAGTAATCCCAAATTCAGAGATATTCCCCACAGGCACATACGTTTTACATATTGGTCAGCAGTCACAAGGATGCAGAGCGTTCTTTATGGTATTTATGGATTTAATAGTTTGTTGGTTAGGCTACTAGGATAAAGAAGAATAATGTAAACTGATATAACTCCTAAAAAAATGGATAACAGGGATTTGAACTCTACCTGCCAAGGTACACTGCCAAGACGCGGAGGATCATCAAAACCGAGATTATTGAGTTCTTCAAAGCTGAAACTGAAATCGTACGTCTGACCAGCCAGTTCGGCGCGAGGCAGTTCAGGATTCGGAACCGAGCGCCGGCTGACTTCGCTGTGGCCAACCATAGGACGGCTGGCCTCCACGGCTGTCCGGACCTCTTCGGGATGCATCTGGATTTCAGAGTTTCTCATCTCTTGAAGCTTAGATAGAAATACAAGGATACGGTTAACAGGACAAACACGTTTTGTTTTAAACCAGGCACATCAATCGCTCCAAGGTTTTATGGTGAACTTGCCATGTCAACCCTGGCATGCAGAACATAATGTAAACAGATATCCAAAGCAGGTAGCATGAACGTCCGTGTGTCTATTGGGTACTGCAGTTCCCACCACATTCTCCACAAACTACAGTTCCCATCATGCTGTCAGGCATAACTAGCTGAGCATGATGGGAACTGTAGTGACGGAGGCAGCCTATGATTATGCCAGAATTATAGCAACTGCCCGTCTGCCTGCTCTTCCCTCCTCTCAGAAAAAGGTAAAGAAACAATTTTCAGATTGTAATCTGAATGTTCCGATTCTACCTGTTTGTAGAGGATTCACAACAAAGGGCTTCAGGAAGACATTTTCACGAAAACAACAAAACTCCAAACAAATTCCACTTTTAAAAAAAAAAATACTTAAACTGGTTGAGACCTAAACATCTCGTTCCTGATTTCTGCAGCTGTTATAAAGCAGGTTCTATAAACTTAAGACGACATAAAACTTCACAGCCGATAAAGAGGAGTGGGTCAGGTGCATGCTGGGAGAGACGCTCTCAGACATGTGTAATGGATGTTCAGATGCGCTGCTTTTATGTGCTCGATGAAGCGGTGTTACACGACGGTGATCCAAATACCTAGAAACTATTCAACATATAAACGGCTCATCACAAATATGACATGGTTCCCAATATGCCCGAGTTACCTTATGCAGGTATAACAAATACCCATAAGTACTGAACAACTGAGGTAAAGCCGGAATAAAAAACACACACACATACATATATATATATATACATATATATAAAACATTTATAAAAGCAAAGTCCTTACCGCGCCTCTGAAAAGATGCCAATCACCAAAATTCATGTTCATTTCTTTTTTTAGCTCATCCATGCTGCACTGCTGTAGGACACGTCCGTTAATATTTGCCTGAGAAGCAAAGAAAGAAATAGTTTTTTTCCCCCTATAAAACAACTGATGGCCGGTAAGCATCTGCGGTGTCCAAAATAAAGAGAGCTCCTGTGTTAAGGTACCCCATCTCCGGTGGAACGAGAGGAACACGCATTGTTACCTTGCGCACGGTTGCCGTGTACTGAGCCAGCATGCCCTGATCAATCCCATCTATTTGTTTCAGCTTTTCGCAAACGGCATCCACGTTCATGAACCCCAACGCTGAGGGGTGCGCTGCGGCAACGCTGCCCGGGCCCTGCAAACGGGACGGTAGACATAAATACTAGAAAGAGGTTCGAAGTAATGACCCTACTCTCTGAAATGTAATATGACAAAAGTTATACTTTATGTATCCAAATAACACGTGGACCATGAAAAGATGGTCATCTCGTTTTGTGAACCGTGCAGAGAGACATCCAATTTATTTAATTATGTTTTATTTAAGGGTTATCGCCCTCTTTTTGTTCTCTTTTGTGTGGACTGACCGCTCAGCACCTGAATTGGAATACACGGATACACACATACACATACTCGCACTGCTATTTTTATAGGGTTTCATTTTTCAGATATAATATATAAAAAACTTTTACAGAACATAGAGCTGTATGTCACCCGAGCAAAGAGACTTCATTATATAAATTATATTATAAATATATTTATTATATTAATCCGGCTTATCCACCAGCGTGCGTGCGTCGGCTGCTAGGAAAGGACATTATTAGGATGTGACATGAAGGCTTTTAAGAGGAACATTACTTTTATTTTTGTAATAAATATATAGAAATGCCTTCCGTGCCTCTGTGTAGAGTGTATGTTACGGGTGTTGGCACATCAGCCTGTTCAGCGGGGCTTCGCGTCAGTCGCTGAATAGGATATTACCAACGGATTGCAACGAGACCAGGAACAGTGTGCTATTCCACTGATACCACAATAATAAAATCCCTTTAAAAATACTACAAGGGAATCCTGGAGGGGTTCCAGGCAGACACAGATACATCAGAAAGGCCTTGTGGGGCACATCAGTTTCATGAGCCCCCAGCTGGGCAGTTTTGCAATATGGCAAACTAGGGCACCGTTTCATTTAAGGTACATTTTAGGTTTTTTTTCTTCATTTAGCCCTGCTGCGGGTAAGCAGCAGGGTTAGGATCCAGATTCCCCGCAGCTCTGCAGGGGACCTGGATCCTCCCCTCCGGCAGCTGGTGGACATCTGTGCGATGCGCGTAGACATCCTCCGCTGTCAGCACTTCCGCCGGGGATTCTATGATAGAGCACCGGCACTCCACCATAGAAGCCCCGGCGGAAATGCCGGCAGCAGAGGCTGTCTACGCGCATTGCTCAGACGTCCACTGGCCGGCCCAGCTAGACACCATAGACAGACATTTCTATAAGTAAGGTGCATTATGAATTAAGGGGGGACCTTAAAATGGTTATTAGTTTTCGAAATTTCTGTTTGTATATAGCATATGCTGACTAACTGCATAACAGATACCAAAAATGATAAAATACATGTATTACTGTTCATTAGGTAAAATACTGTTTTAACATTCCACTAATGTGTATTTTTTCTTTAAAAAAATAACACCAAATTTTTAGGGTGCGGCCTATAAATCGAGCCAATACTGTAGTTTCTAATTGTGTTTCAAAAAGGGGGAAAATGTCTGTCTTGACTTCAAAATGGCATCTGATTTCCCACTGGATCAACAAACTGTAACTAATCATGTCCTTTAAACCAATTACACCCCTAATCTAGCCAATATTTAAAGGCATCTATTGAATTTGTCATCTGTTCCATTCCTCTTATTAATTTGGTAGCCACCTTTTTAAAAATAGGAGCCCAGACTTCAAGGTGGGGTCTTAGCATTCACTTACATACAGAGGCAGAATTATAGTTTTCTCCAGTCTCTTTTTATATATGACAATATCTTACTGGCCCTTATAACAGCAGACTGACATTGAACACTTCTGCTTGTCATCTGCCATTATTCCCAAGCTATTTTTATTTAATTAACACAACCCCATTTACGGTATAATTTACACATCAATTTCTATTCCCAAAATGCATAACTTTGCATTTACCAACATTAAATCTCATCCGTCACTTGGGTGCCCAGTCCTCCAATCTGTCCAGATCTCTTTGGCGACTAGAAACTAGAAACACATCTACATGGCTTTCAATATCCAATGCAAGATAATAAAGACCTTAAATAACAATGGGTTTAGGATTTACCATGACACCTGTATCACCCCCCCCAAAAAAAAAAATCCAAATAAATCTACTGAAAGACCCTGATCTATTTATTTTCTCACCTCTTCTAGAATCCAATGAGGTAAGCCTGGCACGATTTGTTCTTCATGGGAATGTGCATTTGGTAACTCGCTATGTCACGCAGGGGACACAAGCAACAAATCTAAAATAGTTTTCTCTTAATATATTTGCTTGCAATTCTGCAAAAAAGGGGCAGCACACTCAAACATTTTGGTTCTAAGAAGCAAATATGACAACTGTGTGCTATTAATATACGTGTAGAAAAATAGATGGGAATCACACATCTATGAGTGATCTCTCGGTAGTATCAGTCATACTATGATCTCTAGCCAGCTTTGAAGCCAGAGCGTCAGACTTTTCGGGTGAAAATGATTTTCCTTGCACATTGTTTCCCATTATCTGTGCAGTTAGTGCTTTGCGAGTATAATCCCTAACACCGAAAGGGTCCGGCGAGGGCCGTAAGCAGCATGGGCACATCGTCAGCCGCCGTATTGCTTCAAATGACTGCAGTAAGAGGGTTATCCTGGCACTCCGGAGGCTGTTATGTTCCTGTTTCAATGAGGAAAACAGGCTCTAGGCGATCAGGAATGTAAGACTGAGCAGATTTTATGCTCGTAATACTCTGGCTGACAAAGACCGCTTTCCTCCCAAGAAAAAAAAAAAGGATCAGCTGACCCGCTTAGAAATGCCAACAGGTTCTTAGGAATACAGATCGTTCAGCCTGCAGTCCCACCGCTCACAAAGAAAGCTTAACATACAATACACGATACAAATGATACAAATGGTAATGGCGTAATACACATATTGTTTCCAAACTTTAAATGGGTTTTCAGTTTTCCTGATGCTACAAGTAAACACACATCAGAAGGCTGCTTTATTAATATACTGCATATAAGTAAACCACAGGGGTTTTTTGCTTTTACCTATTCTGTAAAAATTTGACCCAAATATGAGTGGATCCGACACCATTTCATTAAGCGAATTAAAATATATTTTGCTCTTTTTTTTTTTTTTTTAATAATTTTAAAAAGCACACTATTCGGGTTTCCTTTGAATGACTGGTAAGTCTCTAGAGGTGAATAGAAGGAGGAAGATGTAAATAGATGCACATACACACATGACATGTGGCTGCCGCCAAGAACCATGTTTCAGCCACTAGCCTGATGGTTACTATGGGTAAGCTGTACAGAACCATATTCACTATCTGCTCAGAAGAAGCTCAATGTGGAGACTCGCAGAATGCTAGCGAGATCTGGAGCATCAGCCCCGGCACGACGGCTCCTGTTTCCAGCCCAATCCCAAAAGGCACAGCTATGGCTCGGCTTGTTGATGTTTAACCTTAAAACCCATCGGTGAAATACAATTTTTTTCTATACTCCAAATGCAACTCTTTATAAAAAGACATACACGCTTCCCCAAACTGTTCCAGCTATCAGCACCCATAGAGGACACCAAAAACCACCCAGTGATTGTTATCGCAGCTTCTAAAAGTTATAAATAACCGTGCTGCTGTAACAATGGCTCCACAATAATATCTATATTAAGTACAAACAATACAACTACCAAGGAGCTAGACTATACGGTGATGATTATACATGGTTAGTAAAAGCATGCGCATCCAAAACCACATTTAAAAACTTCTATCAGGGGGCAGATCCATTTACTGATGGGTGGGGGTCTCAGGGGCTCCCAGAAACTGGAGGTTTAAAGCCCAGTGACCGTGGATTTAAAACGGTGATCCGCTTTCTGCGTAATGAGGAGGAAATAAAGAAACCTCTCACATATTATGCCGTATTTAAGTGAACCGATCGCCTCTGCCCGGTCTACAGGGGATGATGCCAAAGCAATATATGCGAGTAAATAAGTGAGTGACTGGTGCCATTTATTTTATGGCAGCGTACAGCTGTTGATGCAGTGTTAGTAACACAAAGGTTAGCACGACTGAAGTAACAGCACTTCTCCTAACACACCATGATGCTACAACACCACACGGCACGGCAGCGGTCTTTACCGGGAGAGACTGAGTTGGAGAAGGCACAGCCTCGGCAGAATCCTCTTCGATGACGCCCTAGCAACACAATAATGCGTAGTCTGAAAACACAATTTCAAACACATACCAGGAAGGAGGAGGAAAAGAAAAACGCACACGTGTGGCTGTGGGGGTTTAAAAGGAATCTGGTTATAAGTTATTCAACATGCCATAAAACACTTTTGGACTGGTTATAAAGTCAAAACCTACGATAAGCAGCCAATAAGGAAGAGGAAGGCTGGAGCGTGCTGGGAAAAAAATGTGCAAATTTTAAATGCCTTTTAAAGTAGTTCACATTATATGCTTTACTGTAAATGTTCCCAACCTTGATTGTCTTTTATTGTGAATTCTAATTGTAAAAGCACTGAAACCCAGCGCACACAGTGTAACACAACAGGACACACAACGTGTACAGCCCCAAACGGCACGCCAGGGAGGATGCACCCAACGCTATTCACTGTTATTAACAATATTAGTGAATGTTTTCAAACCTTCCGTAAGTAAAACGGTCGCCAGCACATATACACATGCACACCAAGCACCTACCTCCGCTGTCTGTTATACTGAATGCCGGTACATGATGTCCCCATGCTCCGCTTAGGAGGACACATTGCGCTGCTTACAGAAAGCTATGGGGGCTGTGCTGCCTCGGCAGCCCCCCGCACCACATGGGCCAGTTGAGGAGATCAGCTATCTCCCTTGTAACTGGCCCACTGGGCAGAGGTGCACTGGGGGGCATTGATCACCTCATAGGGCAATCTTCCTCCTGGTCTGCTGGCCTCAGTCTAGTCAGCCCAGGCCAAAACATGCAACCGGTCACAAGGTTAAATAAATCACAGAACGAGTATGAGAGATGCCTAAGGCAGACCTCAATTCATTTAATACAGAATTATGAATCTGCATACAAAGGTGGGGAAAGAAAGAGAAGGAATCATTTAAAAACCTTATATATGCATACACACAGTTTAGGTGCCAGAACACTTATTATAAACACTTGTTTTTCAAACACCACCAAGACATTCTCACAACATAAAAGCATATTTTTTCCCCATTCAAACACACGCACACAATGCTGAATAATTCACAGACAGCGCCAGCAGCCTTGGTTAGTTTGTAACGCCGAAGGTTAGTGTAAAGCGCGCGGTTCTCAATACTTACTAGGCCATTGCTCTGATCTCTGGACATATTGGGTTTTACGCATGGACGTGACATGGGTTGTTGGGGATTGCCAAAGTAATACCTTGGCATGTAAACATGAGGTGCAAAGAATGGCTATGGAAAAAGAAAAAAACACATGCAAAAACCAATAATAAAAGGGTAAACAGGGAAAAAAATGACACGACAAAAACATGATATCACATATTAATGAAAACATTGATGGAGGGATTTTTTTTAAAAAAAAACATTGGGGTTTGTTAAGCCCTGAATGCTCCGTCTATCGGACATTTTAGATCCGAAGCAGCTGATTAAAAAAGCAAAAAAAAAAAAAACCACATCCATTACTGTAAAGTAAAATGAACACTTTTTCATACATGCATTGAAAGTGTAAAAGTGTATTGTATCCAGGACATGCTTTGTTATTCTGGAACATGATGTAACATCCTCAACAGACTCACTCGGAGTGGCCCATTATAACATAGTGCTTATGATACATAATATCACACAGTATATCACAATGGTCCATCTGCAAGTCACGGAAACGCAAACTGCATTTTATCTATTTATTCTACAATAAAAAGGAACTCGACAGAGCGTCTAACATATCAAACAGAGTTTGTGGCCATCTTTCCATTGGTAACGCTCACTTGAAGTTGTGGATCTACCAGATACAGCAGACAGGAGAAGTTTCTTTCGGCAGAACGGCTGTATAGTTATGAATACGCCTGGCAGCGACCATACAAACTTTATCAGCCACAAAGCACTTGGTAACACTATGACATGCGTAACAGGATTGCTTGGGATCGGATGGGGGCAGAAAAGAAAAGAGAAAAAAGACTGTAAGACAATGAAGAAGTGAAGGAGACAGAGGAAGCCATGTCCTGGAGAGTATTATTGGGAAAAATGTTGTTTTGACAACTTTTGCTGTTTGTTTCATTTGAGAAAAGTTGTGTGAGGTTTTTTTTTTTTTTGTTTTTTTTTTTATTATGGCGGGATGCAATAATGGTTAACCCCTTCCTTACCCGGTTGTAGAAGGGATGCTGCGGTCCCGTCATGCCGCTGTAGTAGCTGCTCGGTGGTTGCGGCGACATCACTCCAGCGGGGAAAGCGCCATTGAACGACGCAGACGAGCATACGGAGGATGGCTGGCTGAACACTGAAACCGGACGAGGTGGAGCTTCTTGCAAAGGCAACGGAGGATAAGGGAATCCTCCAATGTTCATCTGCTCCCTGGCGGCACGCACATCTGAAACATTTAGTTACTACTGGGTTAGCGAAAAAGATCTTATGCCCGAAAGTACAAAGAAATACACGGTACACACATGCTGCTTGACCCAACACCAGCCTATGCTTCAAACTGGTACCGTGTTTAAATAAGAACACGCTAAACAACTGTCACTGTCGATTAACACAAAGTCTGACACAAACATGTCTCGGTAGGACGCGTGTGACGCGATCTAGCGATTACCTGCAATGATTTCCCGTAGTTTTGGATCCAGATTTACTGTACACGGTAGAAATGTATTGACATCCCGTGCCACGAGAACTGGTGTTCTGGACGATAAAAAGACTTCAAAACTCCTAATATCGCCATCAATTTCAAGTAAAGGCTCAACATCTTTCGTAGTGGGAATATTTTTGGAAATTCTGAAACACAAAAATCACAAATTTCCGTTAAAATGTTTTTATTAAGTGGTTATTATGCGACATGAGTACGCTTTCACACCACCCATCTTCCAGCTGCTCTTCAGGTACATCTTCCAAATAAGAAAGTAAGTATGCTGGAAACGTTAAATATTGTCATTTTTGCATAGATTTTTAATTACAAATCCACATCCTGGTCTTCAACACCCGAAAGCTCACAGAGACACTCGTGGATGAGATCTCGTATTTTCAGAGTCATCTTAAGTGGTTTTCCATGGGGCTCCACTCATAAAACACTAACAGGGCATCCTTTTACAAGGACAACTCTGGGAAGCTTCAAGCGACCCTTGGTCATTATGTGACCAAAAGCATCGATTAAGGACACCGCGTTACTCCTGGGAATTACTTACAATAAAATGAAACTAGTTAATATACCGGACTCAGTGACCGGTCTCAGCTTGGTCCCTCTGTGATTCGGGGTCTGCCCTGTTCCTACAAGATTTGATGATATCCATGGGTCCTCTCAATGTCAATGAGGCAGCGGATACTTAAAACGTCCCATTACGTAAACAAGGACCCTACAACATTTCATGGGCTCTTAAAGGACTGTCCAAACTCCGAGTCTGATATGAATGAGGTTTGCTTAATCCTTAACAGACAAAAGACGGTTTTTAGTGGCTCTTTAAACTACAAGCTGGAGATGCTTATTGTTGGGTGAGAACAGTGAAGAAATCAGAAATAAGAATATTTTAGGAACCGACTGCACTCCATAGAGAGTAATTCAATTAAGAAAGAGTTTTAAAAAGTACTGCTTTTCATTGCAATAACGGTGTTAATAGCTGCCGCTTTGATATGGCATTTACTAAGCCCACACTTTACTGTACACATGTCATCCAAAATAAGTGATTAACGAGGCATTTAGAATTCATTAGAGCGAGGACTGGAGGGATAGAACGAAAAGGAACATTCCAGCAGTTTATGAGCTGCATAAGGTTTATGATTAAACAATTAAATCCAAGTTTAAGTATAAAGTAATAACTAATCTTCAAAGGAAACAAATACAGTGCTGTAAAAATCTGCAAGGCAAGCAGTCGGCTTGTGCGGATTCCGACCACAATGTATTTAGCAGAGATTTTACTGCACAGTTCGTCCCAAGCACTGTACAGCAGAAAGTTAAATATCCCCATTTTGTGGGTAACGGTGTACAGACGGTCCATCTCCGTATAACAGCATGGCAAGAATTGGAGGGTGGGTTGTGGTGCCTGACAAGTACCTTTCCTGCTACAGGTCTTATAACACAAAGTATGTGTGGCTTAATGAAACAAAGTAGCAGATGTGGCCCCATATACTACTATCTGATCTTCCCCAGATTAGCCCCAAAGGCTTTCAGAACTGGTCATAAGTCTGCTAGGACAGGGTTTGTCTTCTCTGCTCGTATCCTGATCATACCCACTCGATGTGACTGCCCAGTATGTGACTGGGGTGCTCCAAGGCCACATGGAAGTCCAAAAAAATAGCCCAAACTGTGTCAGATTATTTGGGGGAGCTCCAGGACCGTTCCCCTTGCTACCTCTGCAAGATCCACTATGGACTCCCATCCGCCTGACTCATCTTTCATTGTGTTCCGGTACCTCTGACATCACTATTTATCACGGGCTTATTAAAATACCAACCGATCTGAAAAAGAATTACATCCAACTATTTACAGTGTAAAAGTAGCTCTGCTTACTTCACCCGAGCTTACTTCATCCGTGCAAATTCACATTTATTTGGAAGGATTAGATACATTTAACTTGAGTATTACCAGTTTTAAGGAGTTTAAAGGCAGCAAAGCAAATTCCAAATAAGATAAGGAGCTAGACAGAAAAGTAAAGGCTCAGCTGACGCGTCACATGAAGTATATTAGCTTGCCGAGACATGTCAGCCGAGAGGTTCACAGCTAACAATGCAACCATTGTCTGCAAAGGGAAATGGAGTCTAAAGGCCATCGATATACAAGCTGTAAAGAAATAACGTGCCAAGACAGTACTGACTGACAAGAATTCTTCAATCCAACTTAAAATGATCTATTTTCATTGCTATAGCCTGATACGACAGCCCAATGCCCCCGACACCCCGCTGAGTACTTTAGTATGCATTTATTTACAGCTCTTACCTGACACAGGAGCAGCCATGTTGCAAAATCTTACTTCTTCCTCCATAATCGGACATTACTTGCTGCTGATTGGCAGCTAAAGCAGCCAATAAGTGGCAGGAAGGGGCAGGAAGACCCCGCAGCATTCACCAGAGCGAACAATGTACTGGAGGAGAGTACAACGCGCGCAGGAGATGCATTCGGACGAATAACCCCACAGAGGTACCGGTATATATAAATTATTACATGAAATGTAGGGTTTGGGGCTTTTGTTCTAATGATGTTTCATAATTGTATTGTTATCTAATTGTTCATACTAAGCAATGGACAATTTATGCAAAAATCAAAAGATTTTTTCTGTCCATGGAAAACCAATCCATAACTTGCGTGGGTACGTGAAATATCAGAAAGGAGAATCACGGTTAGAGAAACCAAATACCGTCAGTTAAGGATCAGGGTTCGCATTCCCCACATCCAGGCTGAGCCATAGGCCGTTTTAACACTTGCTGCACCGAATCGCACATTGTACCTGCTTTGAGGTTATAATTTTACTGTATACTTTTATTTTTTAATCTCAAATTTCATTTCCATCATGGCACTGCTTAAATTATACGAATGATAAATAAAGATAGGTAATTGTCACCAGGCCTGGACGGGCTCGCTTGTGGAGGCGCAGCAGTGCAGTCACGTAACGCGGTGTAACGTTAGCCATCGGTGATTTTGCGGCTGCTCGCTCAGTGTGTCCGCAGCTATACGGTACGGAGGGGGGTGATAGGGTGAGGATGTTTTAGAGCGAGTGTGTAAAGTTGTGAGGGTGTATATTCGTTACCGGGGGGGGAGGCCAGGGTGCCACCTGGCTTTACCGAGGTCCCTGGGCCAGGAGGTCCCAGACCTTGGCTGCCTAGCCCAGATAGGTATCAAGGTTTCTAACTTGGCACATGTTCTGGGTACAAGCTGTAATAAGGTAATTTCCACTTAGAACGCCTGGTGTCTATTTTTCCCCTTCCCAGACCAGCTGCTTCTGAAAAAATATCCCACCGTAGAGCTGGAATATATTAGTGAAAACTATTTCCGAAGTAGAAACGATAACCAAAGACAGCAAGCGACTCAACTGCCAAAAGCATGCCTCAAAGCACAGAGAGATCGATATCAGGAGCCACTAGGAGGTAACGAGCAGACCGTGGACTGAATCCTAAATCTGCAGCACTGGTAGAAGTTTATGGAACGCACACAACATTTTATCAACAGCAAGCCTTTTAAGGGCAAACCGCAATGTAAAAAGAACAAAAAAAAACCCAAAACCTTAGAACTTGAAGGCAGATACGAATCACTAGGGCCGTCTATTCTGTCCTTTATTCCTGTTATAAAAGCCCTAAAGCTTATTCTCAAGGTTATATAGAGAGGTAGATAAGTGAAACTGCCTCCCAGCAGAGGTGGTTGAAGCCAATACAGTGAGGGAATTGAAACATGGTTAGGATAGTTCTAGGGCTGTCCTAAATCTAAACCCAAATCTAAATTCCCCATTGTATGAAACGTTACCAGTACTGCTGGAAGGCAGACAATCTTCCTGCAACTGACTGACTGCTCAATTTACAGATAATTTTTAGCCTTCATATACATGTTGTAAACACATTTTGGAAAATTCAGATTAATACAATTGAAGGATCGGAGAGAGGACGTCATCAGAAGCGCCGCCATATTGCCCTCAGTTCAGAGCAATATGGCGTTACTTGCGGTGACATCCCATTGCCCTCAGTTCGTGTTAGGTCAAACTGACAGTTATTTCAGCTATGTCCTCTACCCCGTTTGGCGGATCAGGGAGAGAACATCACCGCAAGTGCCGCCATTTTGACGGAAGTTCCCACCGGGTTATGTCCACAGAGATGCGGATGAGGATAGAAGACAAGAGAGAAGATAAAAGTTATAAGATAGAAGATGAAGAAGATGCTGAAGTGGCTGGCAGAGAAGGTAGGGAAACATTTAGAGAATGGGAGAGAGAGTGAATGCAAATGAGTGTGTGAGAGAGTGAATGAGAGTGAATATGGGCACCGGGTAGCAAAGTTCGTTCCTGAATTAAAAATGCTCCCCGAACTTCCTGCTGAACTGAACGGGCAGGGAACGAAATTCTTGTCCAAAAACGAATGGGCCAAAAAAAACCCCAAGAAATTGGTCCGAATCGTTTCTGTCCCATTTACATGTCTACTGTAAACACTGTTCACGAGCCCCTTCAAACCCACGCACCACAAGTAGCCATAGAAGAAACAAAAAGATTTCCAAATCTCCGATACTCTGCGGTGTCGAAGAAGCTGGTTCAAGCTGGACGGTAATCGTGCTGCCATCTGCCAAAAACATTATGAGTGAGTCATAAGGGAGTGTGGAATAATCCGCCGCAGCACTGAGTGCCTTTCAGCAGGAGAATCCCATTCACTCGCTCTTTCTAAATGACAGATTTGGCTCGTACAAGCGGACTACTGGACCCTGCCTTTATAATGACTCCCTTAAAGAGACACACATCAAGGAGTATTTAGGAGAAACCTAAAAGCACAATTATGGGCAAAAAGAAAAGGTGGGAATATTTACGAAATAAAATGTAGAAGCGTCTGGTCGCCGGGCTCTCTGATTTGCGAAGTTGGATGTCCGTTAATAAAACAACAAAAAGTTACTGGAAGATTGACTCCGTTGGAGCCACTCTCCCTGCTCAGGAGTTACAGAGCCGAGCATTCTTATGACCACTGGGGTCACTTTGGCCTTGACTCTCCGTATCTTCTCTAGTTCTTTCAGGTCCTTGTACTTCTCCAGCTTGTCATACTCCTTCTTTCCGATGTTGCCGTCATTTGGAACCGCTACATCTATCACCAGCGCTGTCTTCTGGTCCTTGTCTACCGCTGCAACATCAGTGGATTACCTGCTTCTACATCTAGAAGTCCCCCAGGATCTTAGCCCTGCTATTCTCCGCAACCTTCTGTGGAATCTCCCATTCGTGCTTGGGTTTTATATATATGTATATATATATATATATATATATATATATATATATATATAAATAATCGTTTTCTAAATGTATCCCAAATCATTACACAACTTACTTTAGGTTCTTTCGATATGAAGTTCATGCAAAAACCTTTTTCCTACCAGTATGTTAGCACTAACTAATCAACTCTAAGTGCATAATACAATGAGGATATAATGAACTGCAAGCTCACAAGAGCTTGGACTTCTCTAATGTAATCACAGAGGGCAGAGATGCTCTTTAAGTGTTGAACCATAGATGTTCTGGTATGAATTCTTCTACATCATGAGTCCTCAAAATGAGCCTTTTTGTAACAATCTGTCCAGTATCACATATGTGGTATTCGCGTGTCTTTAAGAACTCCTACACAATATGAAAGATATGAAAACGTCACAATACAACAAGTATATTTCAGTGATCTCTGCTGGGCGCACAAACTTCGCATCGAGAAGCTCTGGAACACTTACAAGGAGTGCTTGTTGTGGAAGTATAATTTAGCACGAGAAGAAGGAGACCGAGAATTCCATCATATGCTTTGGGCAGCGAACTATAAAGAATTAAATGTTTTATTTCAATAAACGGCAACAATGGAAAGCTATATTTTGATAAATGGAGCTATCGAGACAAAAATGATGCATGCCACTCGATGCGTTGATACAAAGGCTTTAGTGAGAAGACTCACCAGCTGTTGAAACGCTAAAGCCTGTTAGAGTAGAGCTTTCTATGCACAAAAACCCGGCACAGACACTTAGCCGGCTCCATGGAAAGAAGGCCGCCTTTTAGCATGGCACTAATTGGCAGAACACTTACATTTTTTAGCCTGATTATAGAATGCGACCATTATTAGGACAAAGTATGACCACAGAGTTAGCATTACCAGAAATTGGAGGGTCGCATACAAAACTTAAACAGTATCTCTTGGCTAATCTCACTTATGTAAGAAGGTAATGACAGACCAGGTTTAACCCCTTGGTATGTCCGCTGCCTACAGGACTCATGAAGTTCTACTCCTGTCCCGTCTACTTTTACTAGTCCGGTAGACACATTTTTACGACTTAAAGCCAATAAAATACAAAGGATCTATATTTTATTAAGAATTCAATTCTCTGGACAAGAAATAGACAAGAACTGCTACCGATCCTTTATCACAGAGCAAGCAGGACGGGTAAACGACTCCTCGCAGTGGTTATATATCACAGTCCTGGTTATGCTAATACAATCTAGAAAAAACTGATAAGACTTCCTGAGCTTGGTTTATCTGCATCCGCGCAGCATCCATCGGACAACGAAACACACTGTGAAAGGACAAGGGAAAGTAGCAAACACATCGATGTTTAATATATCTCGTTACAAAACTTCACCATTATTATAATTGTTTTATTCACTTGGTATGTAGTTTTATAATGATATTTTTATAGGACTCTTAATGAGAAAGAGAGGGAGGGGGAAGAGATAGGGAGGGGGAAGAGATAGGGAGGGGAAGAGATAGGGTGGGGGAAGAGATAGGGTGGGGGAAGAGATAGGGTGGGGGAGTTTTATCAAATATATATGAAAAGTATAAATATATTGTGTACAGAGTCTGGGACATTAGTGTGATAAACGAGAATAGTGAGACTGACGAAATGCCTACCTACAAGATCTGAGGTGTGCCGTGATCGTGATGGACGGCACGCCAAAAAGAGGGCATACCCAAGTAATGAGAATTAAGATAAGGAGAGGGTGGGTGGGAGAAAGCGTGACCCTGACTCATGCATCGAACCTGATGGTGAGCGGTAGGGGGTTAAGTAGTTCCCCAGACTCCACCCACAAATACGGCCATTCCCATAGCCTCTAACATACATATAAAAAAATAATCACATATACACTAAATACTGTTCTAAAAGGTTTGGGATTACGTTGGCATTTCCTCTTTTTGACAGGAAATTTTGACCATTAAAATAACATGAAATGGATCAGAAATATAGAATTTTAATGGGAAACATTCACAGGTATACAGAGGCCCTTCATCACTCCCATCACTCCTGTGTTCCAATGGCACGTTGTGTTCACTAATCCAAGTTTAAGTTTAAAAGGCTAAACGATGGTTAGAAAACCCCTTTGCAATTATGTTACAGTTAGAGATTTTCATGAAAACAGCTAAGTGACCCCAAACTTTTAAACAGTAATATATATATATATATATATATATATTTATTTATATATATATATATATATATACTCATATTTGAATGACATTCCCCTATATAGTAAAGTACCTATTAATTTTATTTAACATTAGCAAGTACACCATCCATGTTGAAGCCACAAACTCACTCTAAAAATTCCTCTAATAAGAATTGCTGTAATCTACTTGGACCGTTATTAGAACATAGCGGGAGTACTAGAGCATCTAAACTAAATGACTATTTTTTACACTGAATTTGTAACATTAAAAAGGAAAAGTGTTTTCGAGTGAGATCCAAACAACTGTGCACTTTTTATATTGTTACATTACAATGTTATGTAGTTTGTCATCTAATAACTGCCAGTGCTTATGCATTCACTTTTATGCCACCAGACTTTATACGGTCCTTTTATAAATGGCCATCGAAAATAGCATCCCAATCTGAACAGGATTTGTAAACTATGCGTTTAGCCCACTAGTGCCAATCATAAAACAACCAAAAATCTTTCTAAACAGATTGTGGGGAGTGTTAAAAAAAAATACATATTTTTTTTTAAAGGCACACAAACTGCTGGTTTTAGGGTAAACAATCTCCAGTCCTGGAACATCCGTCCAATAAAAATGCCCTTCTGCTCTGGTTTAGAAGCCAAGCGGTAACCAAAGTGGTTTTTTGTGACTTGTCAAGCGCTATCGGAATACAAAATCACATGCGCCAATAAAATTAAAAAATGTAAAACAAAAACAAAAAAAAACACTAAAAAAAGAAAAAAAACACAAAAAGAAAGTTAGATGCCCCCCTCCCCCAGCTGAAAGTACAGATATAATAAATAAGTAAATAAATAATGTTACTGAAGAAGCATATCTTTTAGCAACCAGTTTGTTTTCTCTGCATAAGATGAATTATATTTTAATATAATAATAATAATTAATATTCATATAACTCATAACGTGAATTAGATTAACTCAGGGTTATTTTGAGAAATTCCTTTTAGTCTCTGATTGGTTACGGCAGTTATAAGAAGAATTCACTCGTTTACCAAAAATCTAGAGGAAACAAAAATCATATATTATGGATATTATTTTAAGATATCGGACTTCATTTGCAAAACAGGGACACTGGACAAAACACAACAATACTTTCCTCCATCTTTATATTACGTCTTCTAATCTTGTAAATTTACAAAAGGGAAAGGGGGGGGGGACCTTCAAATGATTCAGACAAAAGCTTTTAACTCAACACATAATTGCAACAAAATTACAATAATTGTACCAATTAAAATAATCCTGAATGAACAGTTTGTCATCTTAATGTTCCGATGGTTTATAGAAGGATCTACTTAATTAGCTGAAATTGCTTTCCAGTGTTGGTATCAAATGTCATTTGTTAAAAGTTGAACGATTTAGAAAATAATTTAACAAAGCGATTTCACAAAAAAACACCAAGAAGCAGCATTTCCCCCTTTTCAGCAGAATAAAGCAAGCAGATGTGTCATCAAATTACTATAAAAATAAATGAGGCTTTTTATGGAAAAAATAAATTTTACTACTTGCGCTGGAAAAGTAAAAAAAATATATATTCTAGTTTTCTAGTTGTTTTACGCAATCTGAATTCCTTAATAATAAAATAATTGTGTATCATTTATCTCCTGCTGCTATCATCATGCTGTAAATACAATTGGCTCCCTGTCCCCACATCCATACGCTGGAAATTCAACGGATATTCTCAGCAACTCGGCTTCAAGATGTTAAATACGAGTGAATGAATATAATAGAAGATGTGTCTCCTGCATTGTATGAAGTTTTGTTTGAAGGCATGAAGAGAATGTATGATTTAATGTAAAGCGGTTCATTTTGGGATAGCCTCATATTTGATCTATACATCGATGCAGCAGAAAGATGAATATATCTATTTTTTTTTTTAAATCACTTAGTATGCTTCAGAGGTCCTGCTTCTCGTCCTTCACAGTGTTGCTGCCTTCAAGGTCACCGTTTCATTCATAATCTTTGCTGCTTGGTATGGAAGAGGCGGCTTGATCTGTACACTTTCTTATCATATGATTTAACATTCCCCATTGTCTTCCAGTGATCAGAAGAGGAAGATTATGGTTCCTTTCTTGAGACAAGCTCCTTAGGAATTGAATGCCTCCTGACATCTTGACATTCCTGAGGATGCTCCATCTGGTAGCTTGGATCATCTCTGAACTTGGAAGCACCCCGGTCCTCCCTATTGCCACACTAAGCCACTAGCTTCATTCTTTTTTTCATTACACTCAAATCAAATGTTCCTTATATATATATATATATATATATATATATATATATATATATATATATATATATATATTGCATTTTCATGTTTTACTTGGAGCACTTATATTCGGTGATGCAAAATATAAAAGGTACCATTTATTATATGTACTTTAGGTGCTTTGTCACACAACCCATTTACTTTATGTTGTATATTGTCTTTTTAGCTGGCTGAGACACCAGAGAGGGGGCTGCAGCTATTGCGATTAAGGGCGCTGTGCACACATTAACATTTTCCCATAAAAATTAGGGCCGGCGGTAAAAACGTTAGCAGGCTACGGCTACATTTCTTTAATCCATCAATTACCACCTCCATGCTAGATCCTCCTGTACCCATCCGTTACCGTTACAGAGGGTCTTTGCTACTGCAGAACACCAATAAGTTGGTTGCACCTTGAAGTCGTACGAACGATCAGAATTAAAGCATTTTATGCAATGAGCTTATGGTGGTTCACTTTAAATTATTACACTAGCTGTATTTTTCATAAACATTATTTGGTGTAAATCGTGCGCAGTTCCCAAAAAAAAAAAACTTACATTCATGTGATCTTACAGCCCGGAATAACCAAGCAAAGCACCCTGGGCTGTTTTCTATATAATGTTCTGGGAAAACAAAGTGATTTTTCTACCCTTTTCCTTTTTTTTCCTAAATCTGATTTTCTGATCAAAAAGTCAAGACAATTCCTTAGAACTTTTTTATTATGTGTAAAGCGCAAACAAAGCTGTTTTTGCCTTTTCCCCTGCAAGGTTTGGCTACAGAGATTCATGATCACTAACTGATTCATCAAAGCCACTTTCCATGACTTATCCTAGCTATTTAATAAACAGGATTAAAGTTATATCAACTAACTTTTATAAATCGAGCACACAGAACACACGCGATTAGAAGATGTGTAACGGTGAGATAGACCGTGTTATAACGGCTCTTTAAAAGGTACCAGACTTTGTCACGTAGTTTCCGTTTTTTGGTGTAATAGTTTAAAAGGTTAACCCCGGGGAAGATGGCATAACTAGCAAAGCTACACAATCTGCTATCTGGAAGTTCTTCCCCCACCATTACCCGAGCCAATCAGCAACTTAATGATTGAGGAGAGGTTCCACAATGGGGAGAAATAATCATAGCACCATAGTAATTTAGGTCGACTCTTCTACTCTTAAATTAAAGAGTTAATTCTTAGGAGGGTTTGGGCATCGTCGGTACCAGGGATGTGTTTAATGTGGCATTTAATTACAAAGGCATTGACGTTTGGCAAAGCAGGTGAAACTGCCTCCCACCCAGATGATAAAGCCTGCTTTATGTCAAAAACATATCAAGACATCTACTTACATAAACTGTGGACGGCCGTCACCTTTCTCTATAACCTGAAAAGTACTTTAATAGACCAGTAAATAATAATAAAAATGCTCTCATATTGATGATAAAATAATGGCATAAGGAGTAATAATTTTCACTGTAACTAATTGTGAACTACCTGTAATAGAGCGTTCACACATTTTTCCTCAGTTTCTCCAATTGAAAACAATGGTAATTGTAAAAAAATAAATTTTTATATATATATATATATATATATATATATATATATATATATATATATATATATATATATATATATATATATATATATAATTTTTTTTTTTAATTCCCTCTTTTGTCCTCTGCATTAGTGTTACTAAAGTCCCGTATTCCACAATAAATATAGAACAAAGGAAGAAAATACACATATAACTGGTAATAGAAAGAAAAAAGATGGCGTTGGATGTGGTGGAACGGGATCACTGCTCAAATCTCATTACGTCACAAGAGCTGAGGGACTACATGCATCTCTTCCACCCAGCAATGGTCTGGATTATGGCACAGACGGCACGTCAGCACCTGGCTGAATGGACTAGGAATGGAGATTATATTAATAAATAAGAAAAAACGCAAGCCAAAGTAAAATATGTTCGGAACGTTCAACAGAAAATGACTGCAGAGAAAGGACGAGGGATGCAAGCACTTGGTGGTTCACTGTTTGGAGCAAGTATAGGTCTCAAATATTTAATACTAAAGAAAGGATAAGGTCTGTTTTACCAATACATAAAGCTTACATATACGTCCCTATATGTAACGGGAAACAATTCACTACACAGCTATACACATAGTGGCTTTGGATGGTAAAACCTAAACGGTTCTAAATGACTATAATCTATCCTCACCATCCTCACTGTTTCCACTTAAAAACTTCATTTCAATCTGGTCATTACTCTGAAATATAGATATTATTGTGTTTTCGCTTTTACTGATAGAAAGTCATTGCGCTATAAAGCTGCTGTCTCTTTAATTAAATGTATATGATGATTTGTTAGGAACAAACAGCATTAGAAGTAGTTTAATATCCTCAAAGTAGCCAAACAACTGGCACACGTTTCCGTCAGGGAGCTGTGACAGAATCATATGGACCTCAGGAGGGCAGCTAATGTTTCAACCAAAATTACATTGCATATGGCTGCCCATTATTATGGCCGCATAAAGTAATCGGTGGAAAACAGAGGGGGCTCACAAAGAAGTCTCTAGCCGGCAGGCCAGCTGGCACACGAAAAATACCTTGTTGATGCGTGACGGCACCTAAACATTAACCCGCGGAGTCTCGTGGTGGGTAAGGAACTGTCCATCAACACCAGTCAAGCACTATGTCAAGCCACAGCATCATACAATGCCCAAGGCAAGAAGAATATACAAAGGGGTAAGAAATAGAAGATAAAGTAAAAGGAATAAAAATAAATAAATAAAAAGGCCCAATTTATGATAAATATGTTTCTTTCATGGGGGGTTCTGCTGCATTATCTTAAATATCCGACAATCAGTATCTCTTTGTCCAGTGGAAGACTAAGTAAAGGTATTCCAAACTTAGCTTCCTCGCCCGATAGCCCTGCCTAAGTCATATATGGCTAAACACTCCAAAAAACGGTTATAGCTTTAAAAATCTCACACTCTGTTTAGGAGACGTACCCCTCTTACCAGGTGCTATGCCATCATTTTGCTTTAGGCAATGTATCCTAATGACAGGTTGATTCGCTGAATCCAATCCATCATGAGTTCTGGGTACATACATGGAAAACAGGGGGTTAATTATTTGAGGCTCGTGGGGGCACCAGGGCAATACTTATAAAGAGCCAAACTCTAAAAGGTGGGAGAAGATGTGTTTGTGTATTTGTTATATATCAGTATATTGCCAATATTGTTATCTGTATTCTTGTATTCTCCTTTATTGTAACAGCACTATGGAAAACGCCGCTGCTCCATAAATATAACCGCTCTACATTTACAACTCAGTTCTTTAAACGTTCTGTGTGCAGGATTTCGAGTAAACCGGCACGTACACAGGAGGAGATGTCGTGTAGTAGCTTAAAATCAACACACAGGTAGTAGACTTCCTTATGACTTTGTGGGCGATGGTGTCCTGCTTGTTATTCATATTCCAGCCGCTGATTGTAATGTTTTCGCAGGCAGCACCCACACAAAGCACGCTGGGGGGTGAAGATAACACGCAGCAGCGGATCTTTCTCTGATAAAGTGCGGAGGAATGTGAAAGGGGACGGACAGACATGTCTCTGTTTATGTGCGAGGCTGGTACTGGAAAGGATCGCCTGGCAGGAGGATTTTAACTGTCCACTCTAAATGCTGTCATTTCCCATCTGCTCCGGACAAGAGGCAAGTAGATGCAGCAGAAGGGCAGCCCTGCACAGACGGGGGGGCTTTTATTTATTTCTCTAATGCCTTTTAGAGGCCAGAAATCCACAAGAAAATCCCAGTTAAACCTCTTACTCCCTCCCCAAATCAACTCAATGAAATCCGAGGCTTCCAGGGAGCCCCCGAAACCGTGACTTGGAAATAGGAAGGTTCCTTTGTGCTAGGGATGGGAAGGTGCAATTCCAAGCCAGCTGCCGGCTACCTGACGAAGGGATTCATTCATTCACATAACCGCACTGCCTTGTGAAACGTTCCATGCCGCTACACTTTACTGTAAGGCTCCTTGGTTGTGCTGAGCCCTGCTGCGAGCATTAAAGATCCAGGGTGTGAATGAATGAATGAATGAATGAGCCTTGAATGTTGTAAACGGCAGTCCTCAGCGGTTCATGGCTGAGGATGATAGGGACTGTAGTCTATACAAACATATTGGGAATTGTGAACTGTTGCATTGATGTGGATGTGCGATTGTGTGCATTATCAATTCAAGATCTCATTTTTGATAAATGTTGCTGTAAAACATAGTGATGCAATCTCTACTCAATATTTATTTTAACTTTTTTAGATTGATTTTAAATATCCTTTATCCTATAGTGATAATTATTATTTTTCTATATTTGTATTACACCACTTTAGATGCCCAATACAGTACTGCCCTCTGTGGGAATCTTAGAGACATGACACTTCAGAGATTCACGCGTGTGCGCAATATTGTCAATGGTCGCTGCTTGTCGCTCCTGGCAGGTAGAATTGCCAGGCTTTCTGGGTGCCCACAAACAATGCTATTACCGCACATGAAATACTTTCTCCACTAATGTCCATGTCAAGTCAATGGACCACTAGCTCAGGCTAGTGTGTCATCAGTTTAGAGACTTCACAAAGATCAAGTATGTAGTGACAGAGGGAATTTTACATTTGTCCCACAAGTATAAATCAGCTCGTCAATGCTGTACATAAAGGCATGCAGTGCCTGTAATTATACCTTTCATAGATAGTCTTCAGGGTTGACTGGTCAGGGACACCCTCTGTTTCCTCCAAGTACAGGATGATCCACGAGGTTCTGTATGGCCACTGTTCAGTCAGGTTAATCCAGGAGGCCAACCTGTCCCAGTTAAAATTAATCTGGTTGGCTCTGAGTAATCTCCCTGAAATGACCAATGGAGGAAAAGAACTTGATATGGGAATAACGTAACAGCAAGAGTGCCTGACATATTGTCAGTTCAATATGAAAGGCAAAAGATTATCACATGCTTACCAGTTACTGAAACAATGTTTAGCAGTCTCCTCATTGTCTGTGGACTGATGTCACTGAACCAGTCCTCGGTGACTAGCAGCTTAGTGAGATCAAATGACATCTGTCGCGTTATGGTACGTTGCATCTGCCTCCTTCTGTAAGTATCCTGAAGGAGCACAAGCCAAAGAGTTCAACGTACGTAGGACACATCTCGCCTCCTTCACCATTCATCCATGGCCATGCTACAAAACTCTCTGCCCCCTAACAGTCTACCTAGACCGACTTAGTGCTCTCTGGTTTCCCCATCCCTCCAGAGCCGTACCACCATGCTTCATTCTACTCCTACCCACCTCATCACACCTTCCTACTGCCCCCTCTACTTCCTATTCCCATCAGTCATATTGTCTTCCATAACCGTGTTCCCCAAGTATGTACGCTGTGTCCGTGGCATGTTGAAGCAGCTCCTGCTTACCCGTCTGTTGAGGGCAGTCTTGCTGCCAATTTTCGCAACCTCTGCAAGGCTGTTCTGGGAAACTCTTCTGTCACTATCTTCATGGCCACCTGCAAAAGCAATACAACTGAATTATACTGTAACCACACAAGAGGCGCATCATTTTAAGTAACAAGATAAAATACACAAATCAACGCGTATCCAACCTGCATCAAAAGCAGCATTTTCTCTCACTATCTGGAAATGCTTCAAAGAAGGGGTTTTATACAGTCGGCCAGTAGCCAACTATTTGTAAAATACTATTATCTGTAGGACTTTCTGGAAGAAGCTTGCAGGCGGGTTTAAACATCCAGCTCGTTATCTTTGCTATGCCTTACGAAAGAACAATCCCGGAAAACTTCTTGTGTCAGAGAGGACTAAATGGCAGTCAAAAAGATGATAAATATTACTGATTTAGCCTCGAGTTACACAGGGCTGCCCTATCTTACTAACATGACCTTCAACAAACCCGGGTGACTATTTTTCGTATCAGGGGACCATCACGGCTTTGTGCTGCCCACAGACCACTCCTGCATACGAACCGTACGTGTAAACGCCGTCTCCTTATGCGCATCTTCTTATGTTTATTCATATCCTTATGATAAAGTAATCTGTCCGCACCGTGGTAAATATTATTGGAGCTATGCGGCAATTTTACCGCTCGACTTTTGCTAGAGATGCCGACTTGAGCGGAAGCCAGCATTTCATTTTAAATTATATTGCCCCCGTTAGGACGAGCACCATTAATATATAATTAATCAGCAAACAAACAACAGATGCCAATAAAGCCCTCCCGTCCAGAGAGATGAAGTAGCCTCACCTGCGTTCTCAAGGTATGGCAGGTCTCCATTGGTGACAGCTGCTACGCACAGCTTTTTGGCACTGCTGAGGCCGCGGCTGTTCAGGAACACGGGCAGGTGGACGATATTACGCATGTAGTCATGACCGTTAATGTTGGAATCTCTCAGAACGCTGTTAAGATTCTGGTTTATTGCCTTGATTATAATGTGAGGGTCACTTGCAAAAATGGCAATGAAAGGTCCCTTGGAGAACAGGATCCGAACCTTTGGGGGGGGGGGTTAAAGAAAATAAGTGTTTTATTCCCATATCAGATATTTCATAAAAATAGTAAAAAAAAAAAAAAAAAAAAGTAATTCAGTAATGCAGCAGAATCGAATACCTTTTTCTATGACTAATAAGCCTCACTGATAATGAACAGCAGTACTTTAAGATCTTATATTTCACCTTTTTTGTTCAATATAACACCTATGTTTTTATTATTATTTTTAGTTCTATAGTGCCAATAATGTAAGCGAAGCTCCTTGCAGTCCACACGTTCAATGGGTCTGACAAAACCAACCAAGACAAACCGATGCTTTAGGTAAAGATGGTCCTGATCGCAAGCTTGTGCTCTAGAATGGATAGAACATAAGGTTAGAGAGAGAGGGAGAGGCAGCGCTGTAAGTGAATATCAGCGTTTCATTAGCGGCAGAGGAAGCAGGTTCTTGCGCATTGTACGCTTCTGTGAAGAAGTGGGTTTTGAGGTTTTTTCTGAATACTGAGACGGGAATGAAACTGACCTTAAAACAAATCATTAATTGTCTCGAACGTCACATGCAGTAAGCGATCGCGGATGGTATAAGAGGGATTTTGAGGGTGAACACGAATGTACTATGAAGGGCCAACCGGAGTGAGGTCCTTGGTTGGGCCTGTATGATCATTCTTTAATTGAGTAAGGCTCCTTATAGATTGAGCTATTCACTATACGCCCCTTCTCGACCTTTCCCAATGCATAGCGAGGTCAGCGAGGTGAAATCACATCCGTCCGGTAAACTCTCACTTTCGGGAGTCCCTCCCTTTGTTCATTTTAGCAGCATATGGAGCGAAGGAGGAACGAGACTCTTATACCGAGCTGGGGGACGTCCGTGATATCCTACGGTGACGGTGCCGTATCACAGCGGAGCGAAAGGCTGCCGGGACACGTTGGAAATCCATCATGCCATCCGTCACTCCATACCACGGCACTCTGGGCACAAATTCACAAAGTACTTGTAGCGGGTTAGGATTTTAGCCGTAACGACCGTGTAGCTCGTCGGCACGACTTCCAGTATTGTTAATTACGACAGTAAAACTGCTACCAAACAGCGGTGTTCCAGCATCCCGAGCAACAGGACCGTGCGTGCTTTCAAAGGCAGTCATTAAAAGACGACGCGCCCGCTAACCGCTCAGTGGCATCATTTATCACCTCGATTGGTGCTCGTTTTAGTTCACGGCTGAGCGGATCTCGTTTTACTATCGGTCGTGCAGGAAAGGATGACGGGGACATGCCGGAGAGATGCCGTTAGCGGCCCGCGCAGGCTGAAACGGATGCAGCGTCTCCCCAATTCTCATAATAATGCAACAAAACTAAATTCCTTGCGATCAATGGGGAGTGCGTAAGAAACGTTCTACCAAACGCCGGTTACAAAGGACAATCCTTGCAGACTGTTAGACAGGGAAATTCGCATCATAATTAAGAGATGGGTTTATTTTCTCTTGCGGTGATAACCTAAATGGGTATTTATAGATGCAAAAATATGACACTTTTTTTTTTTTTATACAATTTTTTTGATATAGACAATTAACCAATCTTAACTGTTTTTAAAATGTAGTCCTTATTAATTCAATGTAGGAAAATAGTTACAAAAACCTTCACTTAAATAAGTTAACGATACTTCTACAAAAAGTATCGGTGTTACGTTAAGATATCACCTTTCTGAAGAATTTCGTAGTTGAGAAAAGTCTAGAATTAAGAGCAAGGGGCTAGAGCTACGATATCAGTGCATTATATAAGCAAACTTTTAACGCAATCACGTGGTAGGCATCGATCAGTTACTGAATCTTTCATTTTTTTGGTATACCGGATAAACGAAAACAGCAGCCCCAGCAGATAAAAGGATGTTTATTGGTAGAAAACAAGAATGAACGCTAACCTAGATTATTGGATCCAGCACTGAAGTTAACTCTTAAAGATGTTTAACACGCACGATAAAACTTACAAATCATACATGAGATCAGTGCTGTTGAGGTCATGTGGGTTCCCCCCCCACAACAAAACCCTTTTGAGAGATAAAACTGAAACGTCCGATAGCATTTGAATCGCGCCACCACTAGGATAAAATATACATACCGTGTCCAGCATATGGAGAACTTTATCCTGCTCGCAGGCATCCAGTCCGTCGATAATCACCACCAGCCTCGTCTGGTTCTGTGTAAAGCTGTCGATGGTCTTCGCCATTTTAGCCATCAGTTCCACTTCACACTTTAGCACCTGCAATCGTCATTTATCACAGATATCAGAAGTAGCGGCCCGGGGTCTAGTTAATTATATCCAACTTGGCACACGAGACACTGGATAATATATCTCAACAAGAATACCAAAAAAACTATGTTGGGAGTTAAATGATTTTTTTAAAAAAAAAATTTGTCATTTATTACATATATTTGTATCATACCAAGTAATTCATCCTAAAGGTTTAAAGGGATGCTTTTTATGAGGCTTTGGTAAACCCATCTGATGTAATATTGTTAAAGATAAAAAAAGGTAAATAGGCATTTCTAATTAGCTGCTATAATAGTCTACTTTACCTCCAATTAACATGTCCTCTATATGGCACATATACGTCATGCCTGAGATGCATGCTGAGCAGTAGTTGGCTGTACTCCCCACTAGCAGCCTGTATATTCTGCTGTACTTATTAAATCACTTTAATTGCAATTCATTGCAAATGATACGTTAAGAAGTTCCACATACATTATTCAGCTGTCTCTCATTCTATCAACATGTGTTTTTTGGTGCGAATCTGTTGCCAAGTCATCTTTTACACCGGTAGTGCAGAGAACATTCAGATTCTGAAGCTGTACGTCTTATGTAACATACAATAAAAGTTTTAGATTCAACTTCCTCCTACTGTTTGTTTACTATCAGTGCTATAAACAAGGGGTAACTTGTACTTTTTAGAGATTTATAAATCGACCCTTTCCATATTTTAATGTTCCTTATCGCTGTAACAGCCAACTATACCATAGGACCAATTTTGCAAAGATTTCACCAGAAGCCCATTTTCTTACATAATCCTCCCTATGTATTCTAGGAGGCTGAGTATCTCTACTGGGATCCACACAGATAATTCTAATGATTATAGTCGGCTTGTAATTCATAATTATGCTGAGCACAGAGTTGTACCCTAATTTCTGGAAAATATTTAGCGTTACCGTAATTTATTCAGACAGGGACTGCGGCTTAGTATTTAATGTCAGCAGAACCCATTTACACTGGACACATCACAATAACCGCAAGCACGGGACAAATTCAGACCAGCGGCCAGTGTGGCCTCTTTGGCAACCTGAATTTCTCTCTTTGTACAGAGAGCTCCCTCTGCTGGGCACTTGTATAACTAACACAATCGGAGGGCTCCTAAATGACACAGAAATACTACTGCTGATATTGCTATTGATGGAATACCAGAATTTGCCAGGTAAATTGTAACTGAATAGGTTAATGGCAAAAGCAAGTTGAAAGCCCTATAATTGGAACAGTTCTGATTCTGATAATTGATTGCTCTTAATGAAGAATACACACATTTCTAAGTCATGGGGTCTCCATGTGAAAGCATGTGCCTACTGTAACGAGACCGTAGATTGCACTATATGCTTTGGTTCTGAGGGGTCGTACCTTCATGAAGCCTTCGCTCTTCAGCCGGTGAAGCCTGGATGCTGCACTATGAAGCCGCTTCCTTTGGGAGTTTAGGACCGAATCCATGACCTGCCACCATGTTCGACAATTCAGGATGAGCACCAAGCCCACAACACAAGCCACGGCTATCAAGACAGCGTTGACCGTCATATTTTTCTGATCCACCTTAAAGATGGCCAGTAGGATGACACCGGCAAAGATGCACGCCATAATAAAGATGAAGATGACAAATGACGGGAGGCAACACGTCTTCTTCCACTTCTTTTTTCCTAAAGAGATCATATATCAAAGTTACGACACTTACTCAAAGTTACTTCCCATTGAATAATTACTGAATATCCCCAGAGAGCACATCTGTATAGAACGTGGATCAGATGATTTTCACAACGGTCACTCTATGAGGTTTTATTCATATGCGAACATCGACATGGACCTGAGGTGAAGTCTCAGAGTCTACCTTGTTTAGCAGAACAGGAACATATAATTCGGAAGAGTTTATTTCCCTAAGAAAAAGCTGCACGGCCCTCCAGCTGATGTTCTTTTACATTACGACCCCAGTCAGTTTTATACACAAGAAAAGCTTGGACTGCCCTGCATAACACATTTTTAAAATCAGTGAGATTCCTCGAGTCTCCTCGCTGCTTGGGCTATTCACTATGCAGGGCCAGATCTTCTTGCACAGAGTGATAGTTTAGAAAGTATTCGGTTAAAAAACAAAGTAATTATTTCTCAGGAAAGCAAAGTTCTAGGGTCAAACTGTAAATGTCCTGAAGTTAGCTCCATTCTCCACTTTGCACCTTTACAAAGGCTGCCTGCACCACACTGATCTCGTTTAGCCTCTTAACGATCGGTAACAATGCTTACACATCACAAAAAACTAGTCCATGAGGACCAAGGACATACACCCTGTGTTGTGGGGTTTTGGCACTGGCAGGGATCAGATTGTCTCCCCACTGATGACTGGGGCCAAAAAATTAAAAATAAACATATCACAAACTTTGGAAGAAATTGGAGATAAAATGGCTGCCTGAAAAGTGCCAAAACGACCCTAGTAAAATGCCCTGGGTTATCTTCTTAGTTGTGAATAGTTTTATGGGGTGGTTTTGATATCTGTGACCACTATGAAGTCCAACCATGCTAGATTTGGAAAGAAAAAAGGTGATATGCAAGTTTGTCTTTGGGTAGTGGGTGTCTTTGTCTTATAATAATAGATGAGAATCCTGGGCATTAATATCTTTTGGTTACATTCCCCCATTGGCTCTTGCTCTGTACAATTTATATACATGTACAACTGCAATTTTAGATTTTGAGAAATAGTACAAACATGGAAGTTAATGCTGCCCTGGGCCTTAAGGGGCTAATGACCAAGTTAGTAATGCCTACCTTGTGTTTCTTCGGTCTTAAACACCCGGAACAGTCGTGTGGCTAGAAAACCAAACTCTCTTTCACAGGCATCAGAGAGCGTGGCTATCATTTCTGCCATCGACGTCTCTCCTCCCACACTAGAGAGACGATTGTAGTCCGTAAAAAGGAACCTGCATGAAATAAAAAGTTGTCAGGGAACGCATCACTGCCAGGAAAGTGTTCCCACTCAAACTAATGGAAGCGCTAAATGCACAAGGGGTCTCCTTAGGCCCCCTGGAGATTTCACAGGAGTTAGTGCTGGAGCTGGCTGGAGGAGATGTCAAACGCATCTACCGCCAGGAAACAAAGCTAGGGGACAGGGAATAATCCAAACAAAGACGATTCTGAGAAACCCTTTATGCATTGATTTAAAAAATTATATTACTTATAAGGAAACACTCAGCCAGGCTACGCATTAAAGTGCATACAAGGGCTGACATGGACCATTTTGTCCTCTATGTTGCCGTATATGTCATGGCTGATCGTGTCAGTCTTTTATTTGTTATGAATCTTGAAGAGAAACTGTTGAATGGGATGCCGAGACACAATGGAGGTTGTCAAATCTAGTGAATGTGCTACAAACAGACACTCATAGGGAGTGCAAATACGTTCATTTCATCCACGGGAGAGCTCATCATATGAAGAAAAGCCTCACCTAACAGGTAATGCCTTTGTGGTTTGCTCGGGAAGCTCAGGGGGGTTCACAAACATCAGTTTCAAGAGAAGTTCAAGGTATCCAATTTGTCTGGCCAGACGGGTACTCAACACCCAGGCCCAGTTCCAATTCTCTCCTTCTTGTCGTCCACCAAAGTAAATAACAGCTGTGGAGGAAGAGACATGTTAGAGAATATGATGTATTATAGCAGCAGTTTCTTGAACCCATTCACACTTCTTTTTATAGATACAGAAGATAAGAGGTCTAAGCTCTTTCCTATTCAATCATTATATTAGTGACTAGCTGAACTGTAAAGTGTTGAGTAGAATTTAAACATTTGTCTAATGTGACAGACACGGTCTTCCACGTTTCTTCTTCTCTTAAGCTACCTTAAGTACTAGCATTTGTAAAATAAGGCGAATAGCGAATAGGCATAACGGTCTCCACCATGCACTCAAAGCTAAACCGAAAAATATACTAGTAAACAGTATACGTTTCATTATATAAACAGTACATAATATATTGTATATATTTCTATACCTACAACTAACGTAATTAAAACGCCTACACAAAATGTGCAAAGCAGGGTTGCCTTTCCGAAAGCTTCACCCTATTAACGTTGCATTTGTTAAATCTAGTGCCACTTTCTCCCTCAAAATCAGCAGGTCCTACTAACCGTGACTACAAAGTTAAACTACTGTTCGCTTGCAAAGAAATACGTACTAAAGAATATGTAGAGAAGAGCCAACAAGCCAAGTGCCACTGATATGCCCAGCTTGGTGTCTACCGTGAAGGCCAGGAGTAGCCCCAGAGTGCTGCACAACAGGACGATGAGGAACACAATGAGCCACGAGAACTGGAATAGCGGCTCGATCTGCTGGCCGGCAAAGGTCTTCATCTCATCTATAAGAGAAAGGGAGCCTTTATTAACACACAAATACACCATACTATTTAAATATGTATATCAAATATCTGTAGAACCTTTTCAATAAGAGGAATAACACATGTGAACAATTAAATGCATTGTACAGTATATTGTATCCAATAGGCTTGCTTTCCTGTTGGCTTGAGTGATGTCCAGTAACCATAAGAACCTGACACCATATGGTACCAAGCAAGTTCTCTAGAACAGTGGAATCTGCCATTAACCCATATAATAAATAATAAAGCAATAAAGCTTTTACAGCCAAGATATAAACATATTTTTTGTTCTACCGCTTGCCATATGTTCATAGTTTTAATGTTCATTAGTGCCCTATGGTTCACAGCAAATATTTCCACCAGCATAGAACACATAACAGTAGGTTTGCAAACTTCTACCAAAAACATATATTTTTTCTAAACTGTATATTCCTACCTTCCAACTTTTTTAGCAAGAATGATTTCCCGCTCCCCCACTGAGCATAGAGTCCAACACAGATCGGGGGCTGCATTGTGGGCTCACTGAGAATGTCAGCTAGCGCACTGCTGTACAAGTCATAACCCAGCATGTCTCCATCGGATTCAGTAGGGGACAGGTGTCCTGTGGGAAAATAAAGGACGTCATATCACCATTTATAAGAGGAGATACAACACACAAAGGACAGGCAATCATGTAGAGCTTTTTGTATCGAAGATGAAATGTACATGTATAAATGTCAACACTTATACTTACTGGCACCAAATATCTGTGTAAGGATACTTTTCTGATGGCTGCAGTCAATATTGTAAGGCGTCTCCCCTGCTTTATTGGGCCTATACAGTAACCTTCCATCTTTTGGGTTCCGTAGAAGCAATTCTGCTAGCTTCCGGCTTCTACCGCGGATTGCAATATGAAGCGCTGTATCTCCTTTCTACAAAAAATAAATAAATGAGGACCCAAAACTGTTGGGTAACCCCTAACAAGGGCCACGCTCTTGTGAGCTTACAGTATAATGTTTTTAGGCTTTCCAGCCCCCCCCCACCTCGCTTACCTTATCTACTGCAGAAACCTTTGCTCCTTTATCAAGCAGAAGTTCAACTACTTCAATATTTCTCATTTTGGTTGCCTTAATAAGCGGTGTGTCCCCATCCTGCAAATAAATTTGATGATACATTTTTTTTAGGTTTCATTTCAAGCATACGATCAAACTACATTAATTTTAAATCCTTGCACAAACCATGTGCTATTAGAAAGAAAACAAATCAGCTGACATTAAACAAAGTCATCAACTCAACATACAATCCTAAGGAAAACTGAGAAGACATAGCGTACAGGTTAATGCATAGCAATGAACCTCGTCAAATTCCCCATCTACCATCTCAGCCCTAAAGTGAAATCACCAAAGTAAAAATACGTATTAATTATCATTTTTCAGAATGAAAATAAAATATGATTCACTAGCTCAAAATAGTTTATTGATATTCCGATAAATGTTTTACCTTAGTACTTATTTCCGTGTCAGGGTTACACTGCAAGATATCCCGCACCATGACGGCATTTCCTTTCTCAACCGCCCAGTAAAGAGCAGTCTTGTTATCCTGCACAAAAAATATATAGGTTTATTAACCAGATTATTGTAAAACCAAGGAAACGACACAATACCAAGTAAACTCAACCCTTACTTGGCCTCGGATGTCTATGTCAGCATATTTGTGCAATAATGCTCGAACAATTTCAACATGACCTCCGCGAACAGCACCAATCAGAACGGTGTCTCCATTCTGTAACAGAGACAAAAGATCCATTAGAACCAACAGAACAAAAGCACTTTCCCCATGCAGGAGACAGAGCAGCATTTCCTCTCACTTTGGGTAACTACCGTATTTATCAGCGTATAACACGCTCTTTTTAAACCTAAATACGAAGCTGAAACCCTACCTGCGTGTTATACGCCGATAAATCCTAGAGCTGCACGATTTGCAGCGATGTCTCCCTCACTTCCGGTCCTGGGGAGGGTGCGTGTTATACGCCGGTGCGTGTTATACGCCGGCAAGTACGGTATTTTTCAAGGTGAAGTTGGGGGTAAATGCTAGTGGCTTAATGGCACGGCCTATTCTTCCACAAACTCACCCGCTACCCAAAACCCAGCCCTGTCTGAGAACACTTACAAATTATCTCCTTAATCTGTTTACCATACTTTCTATCTTTTAAAAAAAGACTAAAGGACTAAATGGCCTTTCTTTCTAAAATTAGTGATACTATTCATACCATACAAAATTTACTTTCACACCTAATTTTAATTAATTACAATATCTCCTCCAAATGTGGTACTGCAGCCAATAGCTAAACTGACCACAAATCCCATTACCATGTTTTTGCCCAAATCACTACGGTTTTACCTGCAACCAGACTGAAGAACACAAAGAGACGTGCAGTAATAATATACTAACCCGGTCTGGGATGTTGACGTATGTTCCTGCATCGAGCAGGTCTTGGACGATTTCTGTATGTCCCTCTTTTGCTGCAATGGCCAGGGCTGTATTGCCATCCTTATCTGTTAGGTTCACATTAGGGTTCCTGTTTAGAATCTCCTTGACTGTGTCGGTGTAGCCGCCTCTCACTGCTACAATGAGAGCCGTCATTGAATTCTGGGAACCAAAAACATAAAGCACTTAAAGACCTTTCAGTAGAAGTAAGGTGTCCAGCAGTAATGAATGCAAAAGCCACAAGATGTATATCTTACATAGAAGAGAGGGTGCCAAGTTATTCCTTCTAAAGTCCCTTGAATCTGGCAACCACCAAGAATATATGCACAGTGCACTACAGAACAAGCAAGGATTTCTTTATGTAGGTTTGATTTCCTAGAAGTGAATATTGTAGTCTAGCACTGACAGGAGTAACCAGGGGTATTATGGGGAAACAAAAAAGCAGCGTTTTGACACTTTACTCACAGCTCCTTCTTGGTCAACGTCAGCTCCCATCTGCAACAGGGACTTGACACTCTCCAAGCTTCCTTTTCTTGCAGCCCAAACAAGCGGTGTGGTTCCATACTAAACATGAAAAAACGTGCATCAATTAACTGCAGAAATATAATTGCAATGTAGATCAACCATTTCCCTGTTCCTTCAGGTGAGCGCCAGTCTACACTTGGAGGAGACACTTGGATTTCATTCAAATTATCTAAAGAGTGGACAAAAACCATGGTTTATTTCATTTTGTTCCAATAAGCTTCCTTGATCTGCAGACCTGGAGGGCGCCATTGTCATAAGTCATGTGATATTTTGGATGACTTTTCCTACTCGAAACACCACAATGAGCCCTTTCTTTATGGCAATAATATGACGTCTTGCTTGTACAATTAAATCATTTCATCCATAGACTTTTATCAGTCAAAATGTCAGGCTGGGTGAATAACTATAAGCCATTGCAGGATTCAATGTGTTTGTCTGATAGATTGTGCAAAAATACTCAAAACTGTTGATTTGGTAGGAATTTCCCTGTAATTTTAATAGTCTCATTTGGAAAGCATTTGTAAAAAAAAAAAAAAAAAAATACAGAAAAGGTCTTTGGATCTTAAATATCTGAGATACAAACCTTGTCTGAACAGTTGACTTTTGCTCCATATTGCAGTAAGAGTCTAACGATGTCGGAATGACCTCTGCCCGCCGCCCAGATAATGGGATAAACACTGTATTGCTGAAACAAAGAGAGAAAAAACATTTATTATAATCCATATAATTACACCATTGCGAATTTCTAGGAAAATGTCTTAAGTATTCACGTAAGAGTATCAAGTATCACGTAAGGCGAATATGAGGTTTACGTCTCCTGTGCGACCACAAAAATGTATTGCATTTTTTTAATTCATACTTCCACGGAAAGGGCTGCTGTGTCTTAACAAAAAGAAATGTTTGGGGCTGCGATGAACTCGACAGGAATAAGCAGTTTCACCCTGGCAGTTTACTTTGGGCATCGTTGGTTTTCCAAATCAAGATCTCACTTGTGATAAACTCAAAAGGAACATTTGTTGTGGAGGATGGTGGGTTAAATTAACAAAAAGGTATTGAGCCGGTGGAGTATTTATCTCAGACATTGTTCTAGGTCTCCACGGCAGCGGACAATCTCTACTAAGCCGTTCTCTGTGTTGAAAGTCATTTATATCCCAGCACTCCACCTCATAACAAAAGCGTCCATTAAGCAGCAGCAACACCCTAGAGCTAGTCCAGAAAGCTCCGGAGATAAAAGCTGTCACCTGCAAGCAACCATGGCTTCATGAAGAAGAAAATGCTTACCAAGAATGGCTTATTTTTTCACGTATGGTCCCCCCACTGGACACACTAACTGCCTCAACAAAGAGCAGATTTATAGGTGCCGTCTAGGTTTAGAGCAAGCTGCCGATTTTCCTTCCACCACCCCAAGGGAGGCAGACGTTTTGTGGGGCAAACGTGTAAACCTCTCCTCACCAGACACCACGGCGGTTGCGCAGCGTCACCTGGGTTTAGGGTTTGGCTCCCGCATCTGAGAATTTGTTGAGTCCTGCGTTAACATGTTTGACACGAGTGAAGCCATCTTACCAGGCCAGTTATGTTTGGGTTAGCACCCTTCTCCAGAAGCAGCTCAACAACTTCGGTACAGCCTTTGTAAGAAGCCCACATAAGGGCAGTCCAACCCCCCTTAAAGAGAGAGAAAACAAAAAAAAAAAAAGAATAGTTATGAGAATAACCGCATTAACAGAAAAATAAAACTACATTGACGATATATTTTGTCATTTTCTAGGTATGAGAATAACTGTTAAGCTAAAATGTTTAGCCTACAAATGAAAGAGTTTGTTG